>NC_056729.1:1818416572-1818716572 GCF_019279795.1 Protopterus annectens | reverse complement strand
AGGCAACAAAAGTACCTTACAAAGAGGATTCTTGGCCTTAAACAGTTGTCCTATATGGACAGACTCAAAAAACTCCAACTATTCTTTGTCCCATATCTCCTACTTAGAGGCGATCTCTGCTTGACTTACAAAGCCATGTCTGACTCAGCTCTGTTAGAAATCTTGCATCTAAAGACATCCCAATCCCTCTGCACCACATGCTCCAGAGACCTCAACCTTGTTACCTCAATCAATAGAACATGTTGGAGGGACAGGTTCATAACCCAGAGACTGCTCATGCTCTGGAATAGACTTCCCATACATATCAAGCAGAGCACCTCACTGGCCCTCTTCAACAGAAATCTTGATGAGTGGATGAGAAACAGAAAATTCTCCCTGGGGATAACTCCAGTGGCTCTACTCAACAGAGGCACTGGGAACGAAGGTTGGGTGGCACAATACCAGGGTAATCCTATGGGCTAAGCTTGTAAAGACTCAAGGACCATTAGCCTAGTACACACCTATGAACATAACTCACTGGATTGCCATCTAGCTCACAGACAGGACCAGGGAAGTCAGCATTGCTAATGCCACTTCATTGAGAAACTGGTCACTGCCAGGGTACCTCACTGGATTGCCATCTAGCTCGCAGACAGGACCAGGGAAGTCAGCATTGCTAATGCCACTTCATTGAGAAACTGGTCACTGCCAGGGTACCTCATGGCTCCATTCTGAGGCTGCTACTATTTGGCATATACTTCTCAGAGGTAAAGACAAATGTCAAGGCCCTTTGGCTGACCAAGTTCACAGATGACTGCAAATTGAGAGCTGTCATAGATTCCCTCCCTGGCAAAAACACCTTATAAGAGGGTCTAACATAGAAAAATGACTGGTGCCAAAATCACAGACTAAAACTCAATGCCAAGAAATGCACTGTAGTGACTTTTGAGTAAAATACCATCCAGGCTAATTACTCTATCAATAAGACACCACTAAGAGTTGAACCAATAGTCAGCAATCTTTGAACATATGTAGACAATAATCTGGTCTTTGTGCAACATATTGCCAAGGTAGTAGTAAGAAAATCATTCTACGTTGCCTGACTTATACGTAAGAGCATGGCATCCAGGTCTAAGGAAGTCATAGTGCCACTTTATTGGGCCCTTATTGGAACTATTGATGACAATGCCCCCTTTGCTATGTACCTGACCAAACATATGCACAAGTTGGATGTCCACAAAGGTTTCTTATCAGGAGAATCCAGGAAAAAAAGAAGCTATGTCCTTGCCATAACATTCCATGTGAGTTGTTCATCTCGCCTTTTTGTTCTTACACGTGGGTTTGGAGCCAATCCCTCGGCTCCGAGTCAGCTGCTTTTCAAGCTCAGACTCTCAGAGAAGCTCAAGACCTAGTGTATATCCCATAATGCTCTACTGTAAATCCCCAGATCTAGTATGCTGCAACCAAGACAACCTACAGGAAGAAATAGAACTATAGTGCCTACATATCTAGGTAGCTATAAATTTGCAGAAGGAAGAAACAGTCTGTTCCAGAAGACAGGTTGACAAAAGTCGACCAATCCACCAAGGCAACCATCTTTCTCAACCAGAGGGGGAAGGTGGGCGGGAATGTAAGAACAAAAAGGCGAGATGAACAACTCACATGGAACGTTATGGTAAGGACATAACTTCTTTATGTGAAGTTGTTCTATCTCACCGTTTTGTTCTTACACGTGGGTAGCATCGCAAGCACCCTAATCCTGGGTGGCTCATGGGAGAACATTCCTGAGTACAGTAGAACAAAAGGAAGTCCTGTCCCTGGAGGTCCTGTCCACTTTGTAATGAGTGATAAACGTGTGAGGTTTTGACCACGTGACAGCTGCACAGATGGTATCCAAGGGCAAACGAGCTGCATGAGCTAATGACGTAGAAACAGCCCGGGTAGAATGGGCTTTGACGTTTGGCGGTAATGGCTGGTTAGTGGAGGAATAAATGAATTTAATGCAGTCAGAAAGCCACTTGGATAATGTGATTTTTGATACTGTAAAACCTTTCTTACTCTCTGCATAAGAGACAAAGAGTTGATCCGATTGTCTGAAATCCTTGGTCCTATCCAGGTAGAATCTCAATTGTCTGTATACATCCAGCTTGTGTAACATATATTCCAGTCTGTTGGTATGGTGTCTAAAGAAGGTTGGAAGCTCAATGGACTGATTTAAGTTATTCTGTGAACAGACCTTGGGAAGAAAGGTAGGGTTAGTCCTGAGGGAGACCCTATCAGGGTGAAAAATCAAATATGGGGGCTTGGAGGACAAGGCCTGGAGTGCGGAGACCCTACGTGCAGATGTAATGGCTACTAGAAATATAGTTTTCCAAGACAGAAACTTTAAGTGACATGATGAGGCAGGTTCGAAGGGGGCAAGCATCAATTGGGATAAAACCAGATTCAAATTCCAGGGATAGAGAGGTTGTCTGATAGGCAGTCTGAGATGGTGGGTCCCTTTTAAGAATGCCTTATATAGTCTATGGGACATGATGTTAGACCTGTTAAACCCTACATGGAAATTGGAAATAGCAGCCAATTGAACTCTAATGGTGGCAGCAGCTGTGCCATCATGGAACAAGGAAGACAAGAACTCTAAGATGGTATGAATAGGTGCCACATAAGGGTCAATGTCATGATGAGAAGCCCAGTGAACAAATCGTTTCCATTTGCTATTATATAGCTTCCTGGTAGACAGTTTATGAGAGGAAACTATAATATGTTGGATCACAGGAGATAAATCTTGAGACCTGGCTAATATGGGAATTGGAGCAGCCAAGCTGTCAGTTTTAGGGAGATGAGGGAGGGATGAAAAACCCCCCATGAATGAGTCAGAAGATTTGGCACTGGATCCAGGAACCATGGTTCTTCCACTTGATACTTCTGCAGGAAGGGGAACCAAATCTGCCGAGGCCAAGACGGGGCTATCAAAATCACAGTCCTTCCCAGACTTTTGGCTTTCTGTATGAATTTGGGAATTAGGGGAATTGGCAGGAAGGCATATAGGAGGCCCGGGGGCCAATCGTGTATGAGTGCATCCCTCGGGTTGCTCCCCAGTGGAGGATAAAGGGCAAAGTAGCTGCTGCATTTGGCATTCATCGGAGATGCAAATAGGTCGCAGCAAGGCTGGCCCCATCTGCAGAAATTCTTGTCTGCCACCTGTTGTTTGAGAGACCACTCATGACGCAACAGCATGGCCCTGCTTAGCTTGTCCGCTATCACGTTGGATGACCCCGGGATGTGCATTGCTATCAGAAAGCGTCCGGTGGATACAGCCCATTGCCAAATTCTTAGGGCCTCTCGGCATAAGGGATATGATCTGGTTCCCCCTTGCTTGTTGATGTACCAGACTACTGACATGTTGTCCATCTGGATAGCAATTGTACCTGAAGGAAGAGAGTCGTGAAAGTGTTGCAATGCCAGGAACACCGCTCTCAGCTCTAGGACATTTATATGCAAATGTGATTCCATGTTTGACCAAGTGCTTTGGACAGTCTTTCCCTGAAATAGCCCCCCCCTCACCCTATCAGGGAAGCATCCATGGTCACTGTGGCTGTGAGTTGGAGAAGAACAAAGGGACATCTGATTATCACTTGGTCGCTGTTCAGCCACCAATTGAGATCCTTCTTGCAAAGATTCATTAACCGGATCTCATGTGACATGGGCAGTCATTGGTAAGACCACTGTGCAAAGTGTAGCCACTGGAGTATCCGCATGTGCATGCGCCCTAATGGGACTGCTATCAGTGTGGCTGCCATTGTGCCCAATAGCTGCAGTATCTGGAATGCAGGAGCTTTATTTTGGACCAACAGACTGGATAATTGACTTTTTAGAGATGCGATTCTTGCTTGAGGCAACCTGATACTTGAATTGACGGTGTCCAGTTCTGCTCCTATAAATGTAATATGCTGCGAGGGCGATAACGCAGATTTTTCAAAATTTAAGATTATGCCCAACTGGGAACAAAGGCTTATGGTGTAGTCTCTTGCTTGGATTAGTTGATGCCTGGAGGTGGTGGTGAGAAGCCAGTCGTCCAGATATGGAAACACCCAGAATCCCAAACATCTCAGGTGAGCCGTGACCACTGCCATACATTTGGTGAACACCCTGGGAGCTGTGGTGAGACCAAAGGGCAGGGCTCTGAACTGGTAATGACTGGCCCCCAGCCGGAAATGCAGGTGATCTCTGGATGATCTGTCCATTTTGATGTGGTAGTATGCATCCTTGAGATCTATAGAGCACATCCAATCGCCCCTTGCTAAGAACGGAAGAATCATTTTAAGCGTGACCATCTGGAACTTTTCCTTCTTGAAGAAGGTGTTGAGTTTGCTGAGGTCCAGTATGGGCCTCCAGTCCCCTGTTTTCTTTGGAACTAAAAATAACCTTGAGTAAGTTCCGGATCCTATTTGGTCTGTTGGGACTGGCTGGATGACTTTTGTCTAGCAGTTTTCGGATTTCTATGGCTGCTAGCTTTCTCAGACTGGGTGGAACATCTGGAATCCTTGTACACATGGGGAGGATTTTTGTAAAGGGAATGTAATAACCTCTGGCAATGATGCTTTTTACCCAAGAATCCATTGTAATGTTTAGCCAGGCATTTGGGTATAAAGCCAAGTGACCCCCCACTGCCTCCAGAGAAGGACAGCCGGGCTTCCTTTCAGGAACACTGATAGGGCTTACCAAAAAACTGCTCCCTGTCACCCTGGTTTTGCAGACCACCTCTGCCGTTTGGACGGCGTCTTCTGTTTCTGCCCCCTCCTCTGCCCCTAGAGGGGGTATCAGTAGGTGTGGATTGGAAAGCTCCTTGGGGTTTTCAGAACCATATTTTTCCACTTCATTGCCCTTTGGGGTACGGTTTAGTTGGAGTGGAAAAATGGACTCCTACAGCAGACAGAGTCTTTCCTTCTTGTTCACACCTAGTAAGTGTCTCCTTAATTTTGGGTCCGAATAAGGCGGACCCATCGAATGGGGTATTGACGAAGGAAGATTTAAAGGCTTCCGCAAAGGAGCAAAGGCACATCCAGGACTGTCTCCGAAGAGCTATGGATGGGTCATTAAAACCTGTATGGTAATTTTCAGTTTCTGCTAGTTGTACTTTAATGGTTGAAGAATTAGCACTGTTTTGAAATAGGTGTGCAAGGAAATCTAAAATGCGATTGATAGGAGCTGAAAAGAGGCCAAGATTGTGTTGCTGAGCCCAAAGGGCAAACTTTTTCCGTTTACTGAAATATGTTTTTCTTGTCAAGGGTTTATGGGAAGATAAAATTATACATTGGACAGGTGACGAGAGTATAGATTGTATGGCTACTAAGGGAACTGGAGAAGCCAAGCAGTCAGCTTCTGGTTTGGTATATCTGGATGTGACATGCCCAGTGGGTGAGACTTGTTCCATGCTGGTTGAACCAGGTGAGGCCAGAGGAAGGGAAAACACATTTGTCAAGTCCAACAGGGGGGAATGAGAATTACTGTGCTGTTTCACCTGGTAGATTTCTGCACGCATTTTGGAATCAGTGGAGTTGGTGGGAAGAAATAAAGGAGACTGAGGGGCAATTGTGAAGTAGAGCATCCCTTGGTAATTGCCCTGTGGGGGAATTAGAGCAAAGTAGTTGCTGTTCTTGTTGATTAGGAGAGAGACAATTAGGTCACAGCAAGGCTGGCCCCACTGATGGAAAATCCTTTCCATCACCTTTGGACTTACAGACCACTCATGAGGCAGGAGAATACACCAGCTTAGTTTGTCTGGTATCACATTGGAACCCCTTAGTATGTGCGTTGCTATCAGAAAATGGTTGAAAGAGATCACCCACTGCCACACTCTGACAGCTTTTCATCAAAGGGGATAGGATTTGGTTCCTTACTGTTTGTTGATGCACCAAACCACTGACATATTGCCTGTTTAAATCACAATTGTTCCCAAAGGAAGAGCAGTTAGAAAGGCCTGCAGTCCTAAAAATAATGCTCCTAGCTCCACTGTCTCTGTAGGGGACCAAATGCCTTGGACAGTCTTGCCCAGATAATGTTCCCCACCACATTTGGGAGGTGTCTGTGGTCACTATGGTTTGGGGTTGTGATGGGACAAAGGGGTGCCCTAGAAGAATGTCTTCAGAATGCATCCACCAAGCTAAATCTTTTCTGCAATGATTGGTGATCAACATCAGGCCCAACATGGGTTGGTGTAACACTGACCATGAGTTGTTAGCATTAGCAACCATTGAAGTAGCCTCATGTGATATTTTGCCAAGGGAATTAGAGTTATAGCTGCAGCCATAGAGCCCAGTGCTCGAAGTACTAGACGAACAGTAACTTTTTTGTTGTTGACTACTTTCTGTACCTGAACTCTGATTTTCTGTAATCTCACAAGGAGGAAGAAAGCTTTGGAAGTTCAAGTGTTTAGCAGATGTCCTACGAACTCTAAATTCCGAGTTGGGATCATCTGGTGATTACCCTGGGGGCTGTTGTGACATCAAAGGGCAAAACTCTGGACTGATAGTGACTAACTCCCAGCCAGAAGCAGAGGAAACGTCTGGCTTGTTTGTCCATTTGTATATAGTAATACACATTCTGAAGCTCTATTGAGCACATCCAATTGTCTTTTCCAAAAATGGAAGAATGGATTGTACCATAACCATCCAGAATTTGGTCTGATGAACTAATTTGTTCAGTACACTTTGATCACAAATTAGTCTCCAGTCACCTGTCTTTTTTGGCACTTAAAAGAATCTTGACTAAATTCTGGACTCAATTGGGTCTGGTGAGACTTCTTGCATGACTCTTTTTTTCTACCAGTTTTTGGATTTCTAGAACTGCTTATTCCCTCTGACTGGGTGGAATGTTGGGGAAGAGGAAGGGAAAAGGGAATTACATATACCCCTGGATATAATCATCTGCACCCAAGCATCCAGTGTTATTTGTAGCCAGGCATTTCACTGCAGGGATAAGCATCTCCTGACTGCCTCCAGAGGAAGACAATTGGGCCTCCTTTCAGGAGCGCTAGTAGGATTTACCAGAGAAAGAATCCCTGAAACCCTGGTTTTGCAGGCTACCTCTACTGTGGGGGCAGTGTCTTCCATTAAAGTTTCCCCTCTGCCCCTGGGGAACTCCCTCCACATGTGTCCAGAAAAGGCCCTTGGGATTTCTTGAACCACATTTTCCCACTGCTTCTCTGATGTCTAGAGAAAGCTCGTTGAGAAGTGGAAAAATGTATGCCCACAGCGGAAAAGGCCTTTCCATCTTTCTCACCCCTGAATAAAGTTTCTCTAACTTTTAGGCCAAATAGGGCTAATCTATCAAATGGTACACTGATGAATGCAGACGTAAATGGCTTTGAAAAGTCACGTAGACGCATCCAGGTGTGTCCCCTAATGGCAATATCTGAACCCGCTGCTCTGGTGGTCCCTTCAGCTGCATGAGCAATAAGCTTAATGGATGAGTTTGACACAGACTCCAGGGTAGCCAACCTTTTCTTGGACGTCATCAGAAACAATTTCTGCAAGGCTTTCCAACAACCCCCTTCACTAGATCCCTCTGAAGTCTGGTAAAATGTGCCAAGACATTCAAAGACCATAAGGCAAAGGTCAGTGATGCATAGACCCACTTCCTAAATCTATTTATCACCCGAGACACTCTGTTGGGTGGATGGCTAGAGGAACTCTCTTCACCCAGTTCCTTCTTTGGGAACTCTCTTCACCCAGTTCCTTCTTTGGGAACTCTCTTCACCCAGTTCCTTCTTTGTGGCTGCCACCACGACCACGGCATCAACACGAGACACTCTGTTGGGTGGATGGATAGAGGAACTCTCTTCACCCAGTTCCTTCTTTGGGAACTCTCTTCACCCAGTTCCTTCTTTGGGAACTCTCTTCACCCAGTTCCTTCTTTGGGAACTCTCTTCACCCAGTTCCTTCTTTGGGAACTCTCTCCACCCAGTTCCTTCTTTGTGGCTGCCACCACGACCACGGCATCAACAGTGAACCCCTTGGCCCAGAACCGTTTGTATTTGGGGTGGACAGAATTTTGTCATGTCTCCTGGGGATAGGTTCAGTAGTATCAGGGGCCTTCCACACTAGCTGAGAGATCAACTGAATGAGCATGCAAGTGGGTGGAGTCACAAAAGAGGTAGGGGGTCGAGTTTTGAAGGCCTGCGGGTACACTCACTCCTCAGAAGAGGGACTTCCAGTCACCCCTCTGTTTCAATATTTCCAGGATGTCTCCAAAGGAGATATCATCAGAGGGTGACCTTGGGGACCCCTCTCCTTCATTGAAGCTGTTTTTGGTGATCAATTCCTCTGGGCAATCCAAGTGCTTCCTCTTGCAATTTCTCTTCTTACAGACCTCCTCAGTGGGGTGATATGGGGAGGTATCAGAAGAGGAAACAACAGTTATCTGAGACGCCTGTGGTCTTGGCACTCACTGACCCAGTGGGAGTGCAGGTTGAATATCTGGCTGTGAGGAGGAAGGAGATGCTAGCTCCAAAGGGGAAGGGGCTGGCTATCTGATGGCAGCAGTCAGGGTTCTCTCTATCACCTAGAAAGCTGAAACCCCTGTGACAAAGGGAGAGACTGTCAACACAGTTATCTGGAATTTTGTAAATAATTATATGTAATTTGTAAATATCAACATGATCTATACAAGATGTTTGTGTTGCAAATGTATTAGAACTGTATGTCATGTTTATATCAAACTGGTCTGTACAGACGTGTGTTAAAAAGGTATTTTATAAAGGGCTTCTGTTTGAAATGTAACCACAATGTGTTCTACTGGAATAGAATAGAAATGTACATGCACTATTGTAACTGTTTAAATGTATATATTTTAACAATGACAATTGGAATACAGGAGGTTAACTTCAGAAAAATAGCTGAAATTCAATTACTTTTTGACTACACAATAAAAGATGGTATCTTTCAGTTTTCATTACAGCTAGAGAAACAGAGTCTGTGCTGTGACACATTCTGTATTGTCTTCTCAGTGAACTAATTACTACCTCTGAAAGTATGAAGGAATGCAATTGTTTTATGACTTCCAGCATCTGCCAAACATCTGAGGTCTATGTATTTTGACAGGTAGATGATAAATACTGCCAGGTTCTAGAGATGGGGGTTTTACCTGGGATAGAGTCAGATGACAAGAAATTATGTAATTCTGCAAACTATCCCAGCAGTAATATTTGAGATATTAATTTGAGAACTCTCTGAGAGAGATAGTGCATTCTGTATTCCATCTTCTACCAGACAACAACATGAACCATTCACCACACATCTGCCTTGCTCTGATGAAATAAGTTATTAGGGAATAGTATAATTCTCTTAGATATAGTCAGGAATATAGTGAAGCTTAGTTTAGATATTTTTCTTAATTTATCTGAGATTGTCTTGCAATGTTGTTTTAAATATTTCCTGTGATTTTGAAATCTGATGTCATTGTGAATATTGTGAATATATACCGAGTATTTTCCTGTTCTTTTGTTATTTATTATTCAGTATATTTAAACCTTTCATTGTGGCTGATCTGTCTGGAGATACCTAAGTTTTGAGAGTACTTGCATATTTATTTGGTGACATTGCGTAGACCACTCCTAATAGCCTTGCTCTTGGTCAAACTACCATTTGTATTAATATTAATATTAATATTAGACACTAAGATTGGACACCCTTTGTTAAGGGCCTTAAAGTAACTAATAAGGAGTTGGCTGGTGGAAGTGATAACTGCCTTATAGTCTGGGCAAAAAGGGGCATAGCTAGTAAACATGTGTGTGTGTGTGTGTGTGTGTGTGTGTGTGTGTGTGTGTGTGTGTGTGTGTGTGTGTGTGTGTGTGTGTGTATGTGTGTGAGCTACTTGGGCAGGGGACATGAAGCAATGGTTGGACAGAGAGGGTGCTGGAGGTCTTGGCTTGACCACTCAGCTGAGATCTCAACTCTGTAGTTGTGCCAGTGGGGAGTCTTATTAGAGATCTGGAGAAAAATGCAGAAATCAGCCCCGGACTGACTGTAGTCTCTGTGTGCTCTCAAGGGAAATTGCACTTGATGCAGAGAGCTGCATCTGTAAATACTGTGTGTGTACTTGTCATCCTGTCAATGAACCCCCCCACACACTGGTGCCAGTGGTGAGGATTGAGGATTCTTGATTATTGGTCCAATGGTGGGTTGTCACACCCCCAATGAGGGTAGAAGCCTAGAACAGAGAAGAATGCCTCGTCACTCCCCTCTCTTAAGAGACAGCTTCGAAGACCAAAGCCGGACCCGAGCTGATCCTTGCCAAAGCTCCATGGTGCAGAGACAGCTTCAAAAAAATAGGAGTCAACTCACCCCCCAAACCAGGCAGAACAGACCTAGCTCCATGAGGCTTCTGAATCTGATTGGACTGAAAACTCCGAGCAAGAACCAGTTCCGGACATAGGATTATCTCTGGAACTGATGCAGTCAGCACCTGGTGGCTCGAGTTGAGAACTCTAATGCTTCAGATGAAGTCAGAGGAGGAACAAATGGAGGGATAACAGAAGGGTCAGCTCCCATACTGAAGGGTACTGGAGCCAAAGAGGTACCTGACAATCCTCTCACTGAGAGTATCTTATTCACCAGCCTCCCCAGATCATCCTCAGTTAAGCTCTTGGTGGAATGGATAGAAAGAGTGGAGGGTGATTTGGCCATCTAGAAAATGCAAAGGCAGCCATCCTGCAATGAGGTCAATAGAGGGTTAATATGAGCTCCTAGGAAGATCCATGATGGATGGCTCCTCAAATTCTTTACTTGGTGGCAAAGTAGTTGGCAATGAAGGAGATGTCTACGCCAATAGTTTTGGTGTTGAATATTTCAAATGCTCCTGCGCCAAAATGCTACATGCCAAAGACTTTGCCTGCTCCGATAAACTCTGTTCCATAGGTCCCTTCGGGACAGAAGTTATAGCAGTGGAGTCAGTTGGTTCCAAGGGCTCCAAAGGAACCAAAGACTTAGCTCTTTTCAAGGATGGTGCAGGTGAAGTAGAAGGCACTGATAGGCTTCTCTTTTTCTGTTGCTCCAAAGCTTTGGAAGAAGAAGATGAGGAAGATGGGGAAGACACATTGGTCTTACTCTTGGCTTTCTCAGCACCAGATAAGATCTCACTGAAGGCTGATGGAAGCATACCCTTCAAAATGCTGTGTCTTTCCACTAGAGCCCTGTAACTGAAACAATGACATATGGAGCAGTCCTCTTGAAGGTGAACAGGGCCCAGGCATTAGACACACACAGCAAATGAGCATCTGACATTGTAATTTGTGCCCACATTTCTGGCATCAATAGGCTAGCTATACACACACACACACACACACACACACACACACACACACACACACACACACACACACACAATGGTAGAAGGTCCTTACAAACAGTAAAATTCACTGTAGAAAGAAATAGAATTTTTTATAAAACAAGGAGAAAGCAGCAGGAGGAAAACTATCATCAGTGATAATGCACCTAGGTGCACGGAAGAAAGAAAAACTATCAACAATGATAGTTCAGAATACACTGAGTTGTACAGAAAGAGAAGGAGAGCACAAATGTAAAAGAGTTAAAAAGTAGTGCGACGGGTAACAACTAATAAGCAAGTAAAGAAGTAGAAAACCTATATATCAATAAACCAACACTTAGCTCAATAGCAATGGCAAATGCATCTGTCATGAAGAGCGGCAAACCATATCGAGGTGAATAGGAGAGGAACATTGAAGGTAATGGTTAAGCCGAAGAGTTTTTGGCTTTTGGCTTTTGCAAGCTATAGTAAAGGCCAAGTCGGTTCTTAGGCTCAGAACCGAACCCATATGTCAAGGACAAAAATGAAAATCGACAACATCAGATAAAATATTTCCCTCAATGACCCATTCAGTAGTTTGTCCAATTACAGAGACACTTAAATGACATCAAAATGAAACATTTCCTCCAACAACCCCTTCAGTAGAATGTTTATGTATGCAAATGTACTTCATAATTCAAAAATGAAAAAATTCCTCCAACAGTTGCTTGAGAAATTTGTCCATTTATGCACAAACACTTCACTGACATCAAAATGAAACATTTCCCACAAATGACCCCTTCAGTAGTTTGTACATATATGCAAAAGCACTTCACTGGCACCAAAACGAGAGATTCACCCCAATGATCCCTTCAGCAGTTGTCCATGTATGCACAAGTCCTTCACTGACATGTAAGTGAATCATTTCCCCAGTGATCTTACAGTAGCATATCCATGTATGCACAAACAACAAATGAAACCTTTCCCCCTAACAGCCCCTTCAGCAGTTCTCCATGTATGCACAAACACCAAATTAAACCTTCCCCAACAGCCCCTTCAGAAGTTGTCCATGTATGCACAAACACCAAATGAAACCTTTCCCCCAACAGACCCTTCAGTAGTATGTCCATGTATGAACAAACACCAAATGAAACCTTTCCCCAACAGCCCCTTCAGTAGCTTTCCATGTATGCACAAACACCAAATTAAACCTTTCCCCCAATGACCTCTTCAGACGTCCTCCATGTATGCACAAACACCAAATGAAATCTTCCCCCAGCAGCCCCTTCAGTAGTTGTCCATGTATGCACAAAAACAAAATGAAACCTTTCCCCCAACCGCCCTTTCAGTAGCTGTCCATGTATGAACAAATAAAAAATAAAACCTTTCCACAAACAGCCTCTTCAGTAGTTGTCCATGTATGAACAAACACCAAATGAACCTTTCACCCAAAAGCCCCTTCAGTAGTTGTCCATGTATGCACAAACACCAAATGAAACAGTTCCACCAACAGCCACTTCAGTAGATGTCCATGCATGCACAAACAGCAAATGAAACATTTCCCCAACAGCCCCTTCAGTAGTTAACCATGTATGCACAAATACCAAATGAAACCTTTCCCCCAAACCCCCTTCAGTAGTTGTGCATGTACGCACAAACACCAAATGAAACTCTTCCCTCAACAGCCCCTTCAGTAGTTGTCCATGTATGCACAAACACCTAATTAAACCTTTCCCCCAACAGCCCCTTCAGTAGTTGTCACTTTATGCACAAACACGACATGAAACCATTCTACCAACAGGCACTTCAGTAGTTGTCCATGTATGCACAAATACCAAATAAAACATTTCCCCAACAGCCCCTTCAGTAGATTGTAAATATATGCACAAATACCAAACAAAACCTTTCCCCCAACAGCCCCTTCAGTAGTTGTCCATGTATGCACAAATACCAAATGAAACCTTTCCCCCTACAGCCCCTTCTCTAGTAGTCTAAGTATGCAAAGCCCTTCACTGATATGTAAGTGAATCCTTTACCCAGTGATCTCTACAGTAGCATGTCCATGAATGCACAAACACCAAACGAAACCTTACCCCCAACAGCCCCTTCAGTAGTTGTCCATGTATGCACAAACACCAAACGAAACCTTACCCACAACAGCCCCTTCAGTAGTTGTCCATTTATAAAAAAACACCAAATGAAACCTTTCCCCCAACAGCCCCTTCTCTAGTTGTTCATATATGGACAAGCCCTTCACTGATATGTAAGTGAATCCTTTCCACAGTGATCTCTACAGTAGCATGTCCATGTATGCACAAACACCAAACAAAACCTTACCCCCAACAGCCCCTTCAATAGTTGTCCATGTATGCAAAAAGACCAAATGAAACCTTTCCCCCAACAGCCCCTTCAGTAGTTGTCCATATATGCACAAGCCATTCAAGTATATGTAAGTGAATCATTTCCCCACTGATACCTACAGTAGCATGTCCTTGTATGCACAAACACCAAATTAAACCTTTCCCCAACAGCCTCTTCAATAGTTGTTCATGTAGGCACAAATACCAAATGAAACCTTTCCCCCAACAGCCACTACAGTGGTTGTCCATGTATACCAAACACCAGACAAAACTTTTCCCCAACAGCCCCTTCAGTAGTTGTCCATGTATGCACAAACACCAAATGAAAACTTTCCCCCAACAGCCCCTTCAGTAGTTGTCCATGTATGCAAAAACACCAAATGAATCCTTCCCCAAACAGCCCCTTCAGTAGTTGTCCATCTATGCACAAACACCAAATGAAACCTTTCCCCAACAGCCCCTTTAGTAGTTGTGCATGTATGCACAAACACCAAATGAAAGCTTCCCACATCAGCCCCTTCAGTAGTTGTCCATGTATGCAAAAACACCAAATGAAATCTTTCCCCAACAGCTCCTTCAGTAGTTGTCCATGTATGCACAAATACCAAATGATACCTTTCCACCAACCGCCCCTTCAGTAGTTGTACATGTATGCACAAACTCCAAATGAAGCCTTTCTCCAAAAAGTCCCTTCAGTAGCATGTTCATGTATGAACAAACACCAAATGAACCTTTCACCCAAAAGTCCCTTCAGTATTTTTCCATGTATGCACGAACACCAAATGAAACCTTTCCCACAACAGCCCCATCAGTAGTTGTCCATGTATGCACAAACACCAAATGAAACCTTACCCCCAACAGCCCCTTCAGTAGTTGTCCATGTATGCACAAACACCAAATGAAACCTTTCCCCCAACAGCCCTTTCAGTAGCTTTCCATGTATGCACAAATACCAAATGAAACCTTTCCACTAAAAGCCCCTTCAATAGTTGTACATGTATGCACAAACACCAAATGAAACCTTTCCCCCAACAGCTCCTTCAGTAGCATGTCCATTAATGAACAAACACCAAATGAACCTTTCACCCAAAAGCCCCTTCAGTAGTTGTCCATGTATGCACGAATACCAAATGAAATATTTCCCCCAACATCCCTTTCAGTAGTTGTCCATGTAGGCACAAATACCAAATGAAACCTTTCCACCAACAGCCCCTTCTCTAGTAGTCTAAGTATGCAAAGCCCTTCACTGATATGTAAGTGAATCCTTTCCCCAGTGATCTCTACAGTAGCATGTCCATGAATGCACAAACACCAAATGAAACCTTACCCCCAACAGCCCCTTCAGTAGTTGTCCATTTATGAAAAAACACCAAATGAAACCTTTCCCCCAACAGCCCCTTCAGTAGTTGTCCATTTATGAAAAAACACCAAATGAAACCTTTCCCCCAACAGCCCCTTCAGTAGTTGTCCATGTATGCACAAGCCATTCAAGGACATGTAAGTGAATCATTTCCCCAGTGATATCTACAGTAGCATGTCCAGGTATGCACAAACACCAAATTAAACCTTCCCCCAACAGCCCCTTCAGTAGTTGTCCATGTATGCACAAACACCAAATGAAACCTTTCCCCCAACAGCCCCTTCAGTAGTTGTCCATGTATGCACAAACACCAAATGAAACCTTTCCCCAACAGTCCCTTCAGTAATTGTTCATCTAGGCACAAACACCAAATGAAACCTTTCCCCCAACATCCCCTTCAGTAGGTGTCCATGTATGCACCAATACCAAATGAAACCTTTCCACCAACAGCCCCTTCAGTAGTTGTTCATGTAGGCACAAACACCAAATGAAACCTTTCCCCCAACATCTCCTTCAGTAGTTGTCCATTTATGCACAAACACCAAATTAAACCTTTCCCCCAACAGCCACTACAGTGGTTGCCCATGTATGCCAAACACCAGACAAAACTTGTCCCCAACAGCCCATTCAGTAGTTGTCCATGTATGCACAAGCCCTTCACTGACATGAAAGTGAATCCTTTCCCCAGTGATCTCTACAGTAGCATGTCCATGAATGCATAAACACCAAACAAAACCTTACCCCCAACTGCCCCTTCAGTAGTTGTCCATTTATGAAAAAACACCAAATGAAACCTCTCCCCCAACAGCCCCTTCAGTAGTTGTCCATCTATGCATAAGCCATTCAAGGACATGTAAGTGAATCATTTCCCCAGTGATATCTACAGTAGCATGTCCATGTATGCACAAACACCAAATGAAACCTTTCCCCCAACAGCCCCTTCAGTAGTTGTTCATGTAGGCGCAAACACCAAATGAAACCTTTCCCCCAACAGCCTCTTCAATAGTTGTTCATGTAGGTCCAAACACCAAATGAAACCTTTCCCCAACAGCTCCTTCAGTAGTTGTCCATTTATGCACAAACACCAAATGAAACCTTTCCCCCAACAGCCACTACAGTGGTTGTCCATGTATGCCAAACACCAGACAAAACTTGTCCCCAACAGCCCCTTCAGTAGTTGTCCATGTATGCACAAACACCAAATGAAACCTTTCCCCCAACAGCCCCTTCAGTAGTTGTCCATGCATGCAAAAACACCAAATGAATGCTTCCCCAAACAGCCCCTTCAGTAGTTGTCCATCTATGCATGAACACCAAATGAAACCTTTCCCCCAACAGCCCCATCAGTAGTTGTCCATGTATGCATGAACACCAAATGAAACCTTTCCCCCAACAGCCCCATCAGTAGTTGTACATGTATGCACAAACACCAAATGAAACCTTACCCCCAACAGCCCATTCAGTAGTTGTCCATGTATACACAAACACCAAATGAAACCTTTCCCCAACAGTCCCTTCAGTAGTATGTCCATGTATGAACCTTTCCCCCAACAGCCCCTTCAGTAGTTGTCCATTTATGCACAAACACCAAATGAAACCGTTCCACCAACAGCCACTTCAGTAGATGTCCATGTATGCCAAACACCAAATGAAACCTTTCCCCAACAGCCCCTTCAGTAGTTGTCCATGCATGCACAAATACCAAATGAAACATTTCCCCCAACAGCCCCTTCAGTAGATTGTAAATATATGCACAAATACCAAACAAAACCTTTCCCCCAACAGCCCCTTCAGTAGTTGTCCATGTATGCACAAACACCAAATTAAACCTTTCCCCCAACAGACCCTTCAGTAGATGTCCATGTATGTGCAAACACCAAATGAAACCTTTCCCCAATAGCCCCTTCAGTAGTTGTCTATTTATGAAAAAAGACCAAATGAAACCTTTCCCCCAACAGCCCCTTCAGTAGTTGTCCATGTATGCACAAGCCATTCAAGGACATGTAAGTGAATCATTTCCCCAGTGATATCTACAGTAGCATGTCCATGTATGCACAAACACCAAATGAAACCTTTCCCCCAACAGCCCCTTCAGTAGTTGTTCATGTAGGCGCAAACACCAAATGAAACCTTTCCCCCAACAGCCCCTTCAGTAGTTGTCCATTTATGCACAAACACCAAATGAAACCTTTCCCCCAACAGCCACTACAGTAGTTGTCCATGAATGCCAAACACCAAACAAAATCTTTCCCCAACAGCCCCTTCAGTAGTTGTCCATGTATGCACAAACACCAAATGAAACCTTTCCCCCAACAGCCCCTTCAGTAGTTGTCCATGTATGCACAAACACCAAATGAAACCTTTCCCCCAACAGCCCCTTCAGTAGTTGTCCATCTATGCACAAACACCAAATGAAACCTTTCCCCAACTGCCCCTTCAGTAGTTGTGTATGTGTGCACAAACACCAAATGAAAGCTTCCCACACTAGCCCATTCAGTAGTTGTCCATGTATGCAAAAGCACCAAATGAAATCTTTCCCCAACAGCCCCTTCAGTAGTTGTCCATGTATGCACAAACACCAAATGAAACCTTTCCCCCAACAGCCCATTCAGTAGTTGTCCATGTATGCAAAAACACCAAATGAATCCTTCCCCAAACAGCCCCTTCAGTAGTTGTCCATCTATGCACGAACACCAAATGAAACCTTTCCCCCAACAGCCCCATCAGCAAGTTGTCCATGTATGCACAAACACCAAATGAAACCTTACCCCCAACAGCCCATTCAGTAGTTTTCCATGTATGCCAAACACCAAATGAAACCTTACCCCCAAGAGCCCCTTCAGTAGTTGTCCATTTATGCACAAACACCAGATGAAACCGTTCCACCAACAGCCACTTCAGTAGATGTCCATGTATGCCAAACACCAAATGAAACCTTTCCCCCAACAGCCCCTTCAGTAGTTGTCCATGCATGCACAAATACCAAATGAAACCTTTCCCCCAACAGCCCCTTCAATAGTTAACCATGTATGCACAAATACCAAATGAAACCTTTCCCCCAAACCCCCTTCAGTAGTTGTCCATGTATGCACAAACAACAAATGAAACCCTTCACCCAACAGCCCCTTCAGTAGTTGCCCATGTATGCCCAAAAACCTAATTAAACCTTTCCCCCAACAGCCCCTTCAGTAATTGTCACTTTATGCACAAACACCACATGAAACCATTCTACCAACAGTCACTTCAGTAGTTGTCCATGTATGCCAAACACCAAATAAAACCTTTCCCCCAACAGCCCCTTCAGTAGATTGTAAATATATGCACAAATACCAAATGAAACCTTTCCCCCAACAGCCCCTTCAGTAGTTGTCCATGTATGCACAAATACCAAATGAAAATGTTCCACCAACAGCCCTTCTCTAGTTGTCTAAGTACGCAAAGCCCTTCACTGATATGTAAGTGAATCCTTTCCCCAGTGATCTCTACAGTAGCATGTCCATGAATGCACAAACACCAAACAAAACCTTACCCACAACAGCCCCTTCAGTAGTTGTCCATGTATGCACAAACACCAAATGAAACCTTTCCCCCAACAGCCCCTTCAGTAGTTGTCCATGTATGCACAAGCCATTCAAGGACATGTAAGTGAATCATTTCCCCAGTGATATCTACAGTAGCATGTCAGTGTATGCACAAACACCAAATTAAACCTTTCCCACAACAGCCACTACAGTGGTTGTCCATGTATGCCAAACACCAGACAAAACATGTCCCCAACAGCCCCTTCAGTAGTTGTCCATGTATGCACAAACTCCAAATGAAACCTTTCCCCCAACAGCCCCTTCAGTAGTTGTCCATGTATGCAAAAACACCAAATTAATCCTTCCCCAAACAGCCCCTTCAGTAGTTGTCCATCTATGCACAAACACCAAATGAAACCTTTCCCCAACAGCCCCTTCAGTAGTTGTGTATGTATGCACAAACACCAAATGAAAGCTTCCCAGATCAGCCCTTTCAGTAGCTGTCCATGTATGCAAAAGCACCAAATGAAATCTTTCCCCAACAGCTCCTTCAGTAGTTGTCCATGTATGCACAAAAAACAAATGAAACCTTTCCCCCAACAGCCCTTTCAGTAGCTGTCCATGTATGCACAAATACCAAATGAAACCTTTCCACCAACCGCCCCTTCAGTAGCTGTACATGTATGCACAAACACCAAATGAAGCCTTTCTCCCAACAGCCCCTTCAGTAGCATGTCCATGTATGAACAAACACCAAATGAACATTTCACCCAAAAGCCCCTTCAGTAGTTGTCCATGTATGCACGAACACCAAATGAAACCTTTCCCCCAACAGCCCCATCAGTAGTTGTCCATGTATGCACAAACACCAAATGAAACCTTTCCACCAACAGCACCTTCAATAGTTGTACATGTATGCAGAAACACCAAATGAAACCTTTCCCCCAACAGCCCCTTCAGTAGCATGTCCATGTATGAACAAACACCAAATGAACCTTTCACCCAAAAGCCCCTTCAGTAGTTCTCCATGTATGCACGAACACCAAATGAAACCTTTCCACCAACAGCCCCATCAGTAGTTGTCCATGCATGCACATACACCAAATGAAACCTTTCCCCCAACAGCCCCTTCAGTAGTTAACCATGTATGCACAAATATCAAATGAAACCTTTCCCACAAACCCCCTTCAGTAGTTGTCCATGTATGCACAAACAACAAATGAAACCCTTCCTCCAACAGTCCCTTCAGTAGTTGTCCATGTATGCACAAACACCTAATTAAATCTTTCCCCCAACAGCCCCTTCAGTAATTGTCACTTTATGCACAAACACCACATGAAACCATTCTACCAACAGCCACTTCAGTAGTTGTCCATGTATGCCAAACACCAAATAAAACCTTTCCCCCAACAGCCCCTTCAGTAGATTGTAAATATATGCACAAATCCCAAACAAAACCTTTCCCCCAACAGCCCCTTCAGTAGTTGCCCATGTATGCACAAATACCAAATGAAAACGTTCCACCAACAGCCCTTCTCTAGTTGTCTAAGTACGCAAAGCCCTTCACTGATATGTAAGTGAATCCTTTCCCCAGTGATCTCTACAGTAGCATGTCCATGAATGCACAAACACCAAACGAAACCTTACCCACAACAGCCCCTTCAGTAGTTGTCCATTTATGAAAAAACACCAAATGAAACCTTTCCCCCAACAGCCCCTTCAGTAGTTGTCCATGTCTGCACAAACACCAAAATAAAACTTTCCCCCAACAGCCCTTTCAGTAGTTGTCCATGTATGCACAAGCTCTTCACTGACATGTAAGTGAATCATTTCCACAGTGATATCTAAAGTAACATTTCCATGTATGCACAAACACCTAATGAAACCTTTCCCCCAACAGCTCCTTCAGTAGTTGTCCATTTATGCACAAACAATAAATGAAATCTTTCCCCACAACAGCCATTTCAGTAGTTGTCCATGTATGCCAAAAACCAAATGAGAACTTTCCCCAGTAGCCCCATTTAGTAGTTATCCATCTATGCACCAACACCAAATGAAACCTTTCCCCCAACAGCCCCTTCAGAAGTTGTCCATGTATGCACAAACACCAAATGAAACCTTTCCCCCAACAGCCCCTTCAGTAGTTGTCCATGTATGCACAAGCCCTTCACTGACGTGTAAGTGAATCATTTCCACAGTGATATCTAAAGTAGCATTTCCATGTATGCACAAACACCTAATGAAACCTTTCCCCCAACAGCCCCTTCAGTCATTGTCCATGTAGACACAAACACCAAATGAAACCTTTCCTCCAACAGATCCTTTAGTAGTCCATTTATGCACAAACAACAAATGAAATCTTTGCCCACAACAACCACTTCAGTAGTTGTCCATGTATGCCAAAAACCAAATGAAACCTTTCCCCAATAGCCACATTAAGTAGTTATCCATCTATGCACAAACACCAAATGAACCCTTTCCCCCAACAGTACCTTCAATAGTTGTCCATGTATGCAAAAACACCAACTGAAACCTTTCCCCCAACAGCCCCTTCAGTAGTTGTCCATGTATGCACAAATACCAAATGAAACCTTTCCCCCAACAGCCCCTTCAGTAGTTGTCCATGTATGCACAAACACCAAATGAAACCTTTCCCCAACAGCCCCATCAGTAGTTGTCCATATATGGACAAACACCAAATGAAACCTTTCCCCAACAGCCCCTTCAGTAGTTGTCCATGTATGCACAAACACCAAATGAAACCTTTCCCCAACAGCCCCTTCAGTAGTTGTCCATGTATGCACAAACACCAAATGAAACCTTTCCCCAACAGCCCCTTCAGTAGTTGTCCATGTATGCACAAACACCAAATGAAACCTTTCCCCTAACAGCCCCTACAGTAGTTGTCCATGTATGCACAAAAAACAACTGAAACCTTTCCCTCAACAGCGCCTTCAGTAGTTGTCCATGTATGCACAAACACCAAATGAAACCCTTCCACCAACAGCCCCTTCAGTAGTTGTCCATGCATGCAAAAACACCAAACAAAACCTCCCCCCCCAACAGCACCTTCAGTAGTTGTCCATTTATGAAAAAAACACCAAATGAAACCTTTCCCCCAACAGCCCCTTCAGGAGTTGTCCATGTATGCACAAGCCATTCAAGGACATGTAAGTGAATCATTTCCCCAGTGATATTTACAGTAGCATGTCCATGTATGCACAAACACCAAATTAAACCTTTCCCCCAACAGCCCCTTCAGTAGTTGTCCATGTATGCACAAACACCAAATGAAACCTTTCCCCCAACAGCCTCTTCAACAGTTGTTCATGTAGGCACAAACACCAGATGAAACCTTTTCCCCAACAGCCCCTTTAGTAGTTGTCCATGTATGCACAAACACCAAATGAAACCTTTCCCCCAACAGCCCCTTCAGTAGTTGCCCATGTATGCAAAAACACCAAAAGATTCCTTTCCCCCAACAGCCCCTTCAGTAGTTGTCCATCTATGCACAAACACCAAATGAAACCTTTCCCCAACAGCCCCTTCAGTAATTGTGCATGTATGCAAAAACACCAAATGAATCCTTTCACCCAAAAGCCCCTTCAGTAGTTGTCCATGTACGAACAAGCACTTAATAAAACCTTTCCCCCAACAGCCCATTCAGTAATTGTCACTTTATGCACAAACACGACATGAAACCATTCTACCAACAGGCACTTCAGTAGTTGTCCATGTATGCCAAACACCAAATAAAACCTTTCCCCGAACAGCCCCTTCAGTAGTTGTCCATGTATGCACAAACACCAAACAAAACCTTTCCCCAACAGCCCCTTCAGTAGTTGTTCATTTATGAAAAAACACCAAATGAAACCTTTCCCCCAGCAGCCCCTTCAGTAGTTGTCCATGTATGCACAAACACAAAATGAAACCTTTCACCCACAGTGCCTTCAGTAGTTGTCCATCTATGCACAAGCCATTCAAGGACATGTAAGTGAATCATTTCCCCAGTGATATCTACAGTAGCATGTCCATGTATGCACAAACACTAAATTAAACCTTTCCCCCAACAGCCTCTTCAATAGATGTTCATGTAGGCACAAACACCAGATGAAACCTTTTCCCCAACAGCCCCTTCAGTAGTTGTCCATCTATGCACAAACACCAAATGAAACCTTTGCCCAACTGCCCATTTAGTAGTTGTGCATGCATGCACAAACACCAAATGAAAGATTCCCACATAAGCCCTTTCAGTAGTTGTCCATGTATGCAAAAACACCAAATGAAATATTTCCCCAACAGCCCCTTCAGTAGTTGTCCATGTATGCACAAACACCAAATGAAACCTTTCCCCCAACAGCCCCTTCAGTAGTTGTCCATGTATGCACAAACACCAAATGAAACCTTTCTCCCAACAGTCCCTTCAGTAGTATGTCCATGTATGAACAAACACCAAATGAACCTTTCACCCAAAAGCCCCTCCGGTGGTTGTACATGTATGCACAAACACCAAATGAAACCTTTCTCCCAACAGCCCTTTCAGTAGTTGTCCATGTATGCACAAACACCAAATGAAACCTTTCCCCAGCAGCCCCTTCAGTAGTTGTCCATGTATGCACAAACACCAAATTAAACCTTTCCCCTAGCAGCCCCTTTTGTAGTTGTCCATTTATGCACAAACACCAAATGAAACCTTTCCCCAACAGCCCCTTCAGTAGTTGTCCATGTATGCACAAACACCAAATGAAACCTTTCCCCCAACAGCCCCTTCAGTAGTTAACCATGTATGCACAAACACCAAATGAAACCTTTCCCCAACAGCCCCTTCAGTAGTTGTCCATGTATGCACAAACACCAAATGAAACCTTTCCCCCAACAGCCCCTTCAGTAGTTGTCCATGTATGCACAAACACCAAATGAAACCTTTCCCCCAATGACCACTACAGTAGTTGTCCATGTATGCACAAACACCAAATGAAACCTTTCCCCAACAGCCCCTTCAGTAGTTGTCCATGTATGCACAAACACCAAATGAAACCTTTCCCCCAACAGCCCCTTCAGTAGTTGTCCATGTATGCACAAACACCAAATTAAACATTTCCCCCAACAGCCCATTCAGCAGCTGTCCATGTATGCACAAACACCAAATGAAACCATTCTACCAACAGCCACTTCAGTAGTTGTCCATCTATGCCAAATACCAAATAAATATATGCACAAATACCAAATGAAACCTTTTCACCAACAGCCCCTTCAGTAGTTGTCCAAGTATGCACAAACCCTTCACTGATATGTAAGTGAATCATTTCCCCAGTGATATCTACAGTAGCATGTCCATGTATGCATAAAATACCAAATGAAACCTTTTCACCAACAGCCCCTTCTCTAGTTGTCCATGTATGCACAAGCCCTCCACTAATATGCAAGTGAATCCTTTCCACAGTGATCTCTACAGTAGTATGTCCATGTATGCACAAACACCAAACAAAACCTTCCCCCAACAGCCCCTTCAGTAGTTGTCAATGTATGCACAAAAAACAAATGAAACCTTTCCCCCAATAGTCCCTTCAGTAGTTATCCATGTATGCACAAATACCAAATTAAACCGTTCCCCCAAAAGCCTCTTCAGTAGTTGTCCATGTATGCACAAACACCAAATGAAACCTTTGCCCCAACAGCCCCTTCAGTAGTTGTCCATGTATGCACAAACACCAAATGAAACCTTACCCCCAACAGCCCCATCAGTAGTTGTCCATGTATGCACAAATAACAAATGAAACCCTTCCCCCAACAGCCCCTTCAGTAGTTCTTCATGTACGCACAAACACCTCATTAAACCTTTCCCCCAACAGCCCCTTCAGTAATTGTCACTTTATGCACAAACACCACATGAAACCATTCTACCAACAGCCACTTCAGTAGTTGTCCATCTATGCCAAATACCAAATAAAACATTTCACCGAACAGCCCCTTCAGTAGATTGTAAATATATGCACAAATACCAAACGAAACCTTTCCCCAGCAGCCCCTTCAGTAGTTGTCCATGTATGCACAAACACCAAATTAAACCTTTCCCCCAACAGCCCCTTCAGTAGTTGTCCATGTATGCACAAGCCCTTCACTGATATGTAAGTGAATCCTTTCCCCAGTGATCTCTACAGTAGCATGTCCATGAATGCATAAACACCAAACAAAACCTTACCCCCAACTGCCCCTTCAGTAGTTGTCCATCTATGCATAAGCCATTCAAGGACATGTAAGTGAATCATTTCCCCAGTGATATAGTAGCATGTCCATGTATGCACAAACACCAAATTAAACCTTTCCCCCAACAGGCCCTTCAGTAGTTGTCCATCTATGCACAAACACCAAATGAAACCTTTCCCCAACTGCCCATTTAGTAGTTGTGCAGGCATGCACAAACACCAAATGAAACCTTTCCCCAGCAGCCCCTTCAGTAGTTGTCCATGTATGCACAAACACCAAATGAAACCTTTCCCCCAACATCCCTTTCCGTAGTTGTTCATGTATGCACAAACACCAAATGAAACCTTTTCACCAACAGCCCCTTCTCTAGTTGTCCATGTATGCACAAGCCCTCCACTAATATGCAAGTGAATCCTTTCCACAGTGATCTCTACAGTAGCATGTACATGTATGCACAAAAACCAAATGAAACCTTACCTCCAACAGCCTCTTCAGTAGTTGTCCATGTATGCACTAGCACTTCACTGACATGTAAGTGAATCATTTCAGCAGGGATCTCTACAGTAGCATGTCCATGTATGCACAAACACCAAATGAAACCTTTCCCCCAACAGCCCCTTCAGTAGTTGTCCATGTATGCACAAACACCAAATGAAACCTTTCCCCCGACAACAGCTTCAGTAGTTGTCCATGTATGCACAAACACCAAATGAAACCTCTCCCACAACAGCCCCTTCAGTAGTTGTCCATGTATGCACAAACACCAAATGAAAAATTTCCCCCAACAGCCCCTTCAGTAGTTGTCCATGTATGCACAAACACCAAATGAAACCTTTCCCCAACAGCCCCTTCAGTAGTTGTCCATGTATGCACAAACACCAAATGAAACATTTCCCCCAACAGCCCCTTCAGTAGTTTGTAAATATATGCACTAATACCAAATGAAACCTTTCCCGCAACAGCCCCTTCAGTAGTTGTCCATGTATGCACAACCCCTTCACTGACCTGTAAGTGAATCATTTCCCCAGTGATCTCTGCAGTAGTATGTCCATGTATGCACAAACACCAAATGAAACCTTTCCCCAACAGCCCCTTCAGTAGTTGTCCATGTATGCACAAACACCAAATGAAACCTTTCCCCCAACAGCCCCTTCAGTAGTTGTCCATGTATGCACAAACACCAAATGAAATCTTCACCCAAAAGCCCCTTCAGTAGTAGTCCATATATGCACAAACACCAAATTAAACTTTCCCCCAACAGCCCATTCAGCAGCTGTCCATGTATGCACAAGCCCTCCACTGACATGAAAGTGAATCCTTTCCCCAGGATCTCTACAGTAGCATGTCCATGTATGCACAAACACCAAATGAACCCTTTTCCCCAACAGCCCCTTCAGTAGCTGTCCAGGTATGGTCAAGCCTTTCAGTGACATGAAAGTGAATCCTTTCCCCAGGATCTCTACAGTAGCATGTCCATGTATGCACAAACACCAAATGAAACCTTTCCCCTAACAGCCCCTTCAGTAGTTGTCCATGTATGCACAAACACCAAATGAAAAATTTCCCCCAACAGCCCCTTCAGTAGTTGTCCATGTATGCACAAACACCAAATGAAACCTTTCCCCAACAGCCCCTTCAGTAGTTGTCCATGTATGCACAAGCCCTTCACTGACATTTAAGTGAATCCTTTCCATAGTGATCTCTACAGTAGCATGTCCATGTATACACAAACAATAAATGAAACCTTTCCCCAACAGCCCCTTCAGTAGTTGTCCATGTATGCACAAGCCCTTCACTGACATGAAAGTGAATAATTTCCCCAGTGATCTTACAGCAGTATGTCCATGTATGCACAAACACCAAATGAAACCTTTCCCCCACAGTGCCTTCAGTAGTTGTCCATGCATGCACAAACACCAAATGAAACCTTTCCCCAACAGCCCCTTTAGTAGTTGTGCATGCATGCACAAACACCAAACAAAACCTTCCCCCAACAGCCCCTTCAGTAGTTGTCAATGTATGCACAAAAACCAAATGAAACCTTTCCCCCAACAGCCCATTCAGTAGTTGTCCATGTATGCACAAACACCAAATGAAACCTTTCCCACAGCAGCCTCTTCAGTAGTTGTCCATGTATGCACAAACACCAAATGAAACCTTTCCCCAGTAGCGCCTTCAGTAGTTGTCCATGTATGCACAAATACCAAATGGAAGCTTCCCACATCAGCCCCTTCAGTAGTTGTCCATGTATGCAAAAACACCAAATGAAATATTTCCCCCAACATCCCTTTCAGTAGTTGTTCATGTAGGCACAAATACCAAATGGAAGCTTCCCACATCAGCCCCTTCAGTAGTTGTCCATGTATGCACAAACACCAAATGAAATATTACCCCCAACATCCCTTTCAGTAGTTGTCCATGTATGCACAAACACCAAATGGAAGCTTCCCACATCAGCCCCTTCAGTAGTTGTCCATGTATGCACAAACACCAAATGAAATATTTTCCCCAACATCCCTTTCAGTAGTTGTCCATGTATGCACAAACACCAAATGGAAGCTTCCCACATCAGCCCCTTCAGTAGTTGTCCATGTCTGCACAAACACCTAATGAAACCTTTCCCCCAACATCCCTTTCAGTAGTTGTCCATGTATGCACAAGCCCTTCACTGACATGTAAGTGAATCATTTCCACAGTGATATCTAAAGTAGCATTTCCATGTATGCACAAACACCTAATGAAACCTTTCCCCCAACAGCTCCTTCATTAGTTGTCCATTTATGCACAAACAACAAATGAAATCTTTGCCCACAACAACCACTTCAGTAGTTGTCCATGTATGCCAAAAAACAAACAAAACCTTTCCCCAATAGCCCCATTTAGTAGTTAAGAAATATACACGATACCTCCACTCCTTCACCAGTAAAACATACAAAATACAAAATGGAGAACACCGACTACTGCAATTTGATTTTTTTAATTCTGGTACCTCGGCCTTCGCCTTCTCCTGGAATACATTTTGCTTAATGCTCCACCCATTTTTATACAAATCTTTTAATTGAATAATTGAAGCACCATCCCCCAATTAAATAGTTACAATCATTTCATTACTACTTGAAGCAAACAAGTTTGGCATTTCTTAAGCATAACTATGCAACATGTTAACTACAGAATAAATAACATTCATTTAATAAATACTTCTGATAATATATACATGAATATAAATATTGTTGCTAATGATATATATGCCTGTTATTCACATAATGTTGCCCTTGCAAGCAATCCCTTTTCCCTGAATATTAGAAAATATTAAGAAATATGTGAAGAAATTAAAATTACTGAAAAAATTACTGAAAAAATTACTGAAAAAATTACTAACAAAATTCTTATGTGGAAAACACATTACACCTCCATATTCATTCCATTCGGAAATATAGTTTTTAAATTAAGAATGAACCTTGACTCCATCAAAAGTAATTTTTCTCGAAAAATGGCCTCATTCCCCAATACATTAGGTCTACCTAACACACTGAAGACAAATCCATCTGGGACCCCCCCATGATTGTCAATAAAATGTTTTCCCACTGGGCTCTCCAGCCTCTTGTGCCTTATATCTCCTAGGTGTTCCAAAATCCTTAATTTAACCCTTCTAGTGGTCTGTCCTATGTACCAATTTTGTCTCTCACAGCCACATCCTATAATATACACAACCCCAGTTGAGTTGCAATTATAAAATTCCGTGGCATTGTATTTGACCCCATTAATTTTACAACCATCCAAATTCCTAATCCACTTACACACTTTACATTTTCCACACCTAAATGATCCCTTTCTATCATCTTCACCCCCTTCACCATGTTTTCTAAAGTTTAGAATTTCCCTGAGATTAAAATATCTCTTATATGAAAAGGTCACCCGTGATGGAAAGAGTTTTCCTATCTTCTCATCTTCACAAACAATTGGCCAAAATCTATCCACTAGTCCCTTCAAAGTTTGAGAAAAATGGGAAAATCTGGTTACAAAAAATATTTTTCCATTAGATTCCTTGAAACCACCACTATTTTTATCATGAATATCATGATTTCCAGAGTGTCCCATCCCCCTAAATCTCACCCTATTGCTGGACCTTCTAGTGATGCCCAACTCATTCTCCACCCTTCTTCTAGCTTTTTTAACACTCATGACAGAATATCCCCTCTCTAATAACTTTCCTTCCACCTTATTGAATTCCACTGGAATCAAATTCTTTTCTGAAATGTGTCTCCCTATTCTTTTAAACTCACCATATGGGAGAGAATCAATCAAGGAATCACTATGCATGCTGGAAGCATGGAGAAAATTTTCCGCTGCAGTCTTCTTATAATGTGGTTTATATTGAATTTTGTCATCCTGGTTCACATAAATTTCTACATCCAAATAATGGATAGTTCTACCCCCTATGGTATAAGTGAAATCCAAACCCCAATTATTTTGCTTCAATTCTGAAACAAAATTCTCGAACTCCTCTGGTACACCACTGCACAAAAGTAAAAGGTCGTCGATAAACCTCATATATTTGACCACCTTCCTTTTATAAAAGAAAGAGGGATAAATATATATATACCATTTAGTAGTTATCCATCTATGCACAAACACAAAATGAACCCTTTCCCCCAACAGTACCTTCAGTAGTTGTCCTTGTATGCAAAAACACCAACTGAAACCTTTCCCCCAACAGCCCCTTCAGTAGTTGTCCATATATGGACAAACACCAAATGAAACCTTTCCCCAACAGCCCCTTCAGTAGTTGTCCATGTATGCACAAACACCAAATGAAACCTTTCCCCTAACAGCCCCTACAGTAGTTGTCCACGTATACACAAAAAACAACTGAAACCTTTCCCTGAACAGCGCCTTCGGTTGTTGTCCATGTATGCACAAACACCAAATGAAACCTTTCACCCAGCAGCCCCTTCAGTAGTTGTCCATGTATGGACAAACACCAAATGAAACCTTTCCCCAACAGCCCCTTCAGTAGTTGTCCATGTATGCACAAACACCAAATTAAACTTTTCCCCCAATAGCCCCTTCTGTAGTTATCCATGTATGCACAAACACGAAATGAAACCTTTCCCCCACAGCACCTTCAGTAGTTGTCCAAGTATGCACAAACACCAAATGAAATCTTTCCCCCAACAGCCCCTTCAGTAGTTGTCCATCTAAGCACAAATACCAAGTGAAACCTTTCCCTCAACAGCCCCTTCAGTAGTTGTCCATGTATGCACAAACACCAAATTAAACATTTCCCCCAACAGCCCCTTCAGTAGTTGTCCATGTATGCAGAAACACCAAATTAAGCCTTTCCCCCAACAGCTCCTTCAGTAGCTGTCCATGTATGCAGAAACACCAAATGAAGCCTTTCCCCCAACAGCCCCTTCTGTAGCTGTCCATGTATGCACAAACACCAAATGAGCCCTTTTCCCAAACAGCCCCTTCAGTAGCTGTCCATGTATGGACAAGCCTTTCAGTGACATGAAAGTGAATCATTTACCCAGGATATCTACAGTAGCATGTCCATGTGTGCACAAACACCAAATGAAACCTTTCCCCCAACAGCCCCTTCAGTAGTTGTCCGTGTATGCATAAATATCAAATGAAACCTTCCCCAAACAGCCCCGTCAGTAGTTGTTCATGTATGCACAAACACCAAATGAAACCTTTCTCCCAGCATCCCCTGCAGTAGATTGTAAATATATGCACAAATACCAAACAAAACCTTTCCCCCAACAGCCCCTTCAGTAGGTGTCCATGTATGCACAAATACCAAATGAAACCTTTCCACCAACAGCCCCTTCAGTAGTTGTGCATGTATGCACAAACACCAAATGAAATCTTTCCCCAACAGCTCCTTCAGTAGTTGTGCATGTATGCACAAACACCAAATGAAAGTTTCCCACATTAGCCCCTTCAGTAGTTGTCCATGTATGCAAAAACACCAAATGAAATCTTTCCCCAACAGCCCCTTCAGTAGTTGTCCATGTATGCAAAAACACCAAATGAAATCTTTCCCCAACAGCCCTTTCAGTAGCTGTCCATGTATGCACAAACACCAAATGAAACCTTTCTCCCAACAGTCCCTTCAGTAGTTGTCCATGTATGCAGAAACACCAAATGAAATCTTTCCCCAACAGCCCCTTCAGTAGTTGTCCATGTATGCAAAACACCAAATGAAATCTTTCCCCCAACAGCCCTTTCAGTAGTTGTCCATGTATGCACAAATACAAAACAAACAAAACCTTTACCCCAACAGCCCTTTCAGTAGCTGTCCATGTATGCACAAATACCAAATGAAACCTTTCCACGAACAGCCCCTTCAGTAGTTGTACATGTATGCACAAACACCAAATGAAACCTTTCTTCCAACAGTCCCTTCAGTAGCATGTCCATGTATGAACAAACACCAAATGAACCTTTCACCCAAAAGCCCCTTTTGTGGTTGTACATGTATGGACAAACACCAAATGAAACCTTTCTCCCAACAGCCCCATCAGTAGTTGTCCATGTATGCACAAACACCAAATGAAACCTTACCCCCAACAGCCCCTTCAGTAGTTGTCCATGTATGCACAAACACCAAATGAAACTTTCCCCCAACAGCCCCTTCAGTAGTACGTCCATGTATGAACAAACACTTAATGAAACCTTTCTCCCATCAGCATCTTCCGTAGTTGACCATTTATGCACAAACACCAAATGAAACTGTTCCACCAACAGCCCCTTCAGTAGTTGTCCATGCATGCGCAAACACCAAATGAAACATTTCCCCCAACAGCCCCTTCAGTAGTTAACCATGTATGCACAAATACCAAATGAAACCTTTCCCCCAACAGCCCCTTCAGTAGTTGTCCATGTATGCACAAACAACAAATGAAACCCTTCCCTCAACAGCCCCTTCAGTAGTTGTCCATGTATGCACAAACACCAAATGAAACCTTTCCCCCAACAGCCCTATCAGTAGCTGTCCATGTATGCAGAAACACCAAATGAAACCTTAGCCCCAACAGCCCCTTCAGTAGTTGTCCATGTATGCACAAACAACAAATTAAACCCTTCCCCAACAGCCCCTTCAGTAGTTCTTCATGTATGCACAAACACCTAATTAAACCTTTCCCCCAACAGCCCCTTCAGTAATTGTCACTTTATGCACAAACACCACATGAAACCATTCTACCAACAGCCACTTCAGTAGTTGTCCATCTATGCCATATACCAAATAAAACCTTTCACCGAACAGCCCCTTCAGTAGATTGTAAATATATGCACAAATACCAAACGAAACCTTTCCCCAGCAGCCCCTTCAGTAGTTGTCCATGTATGCACAAATACCAAATGAAACCTTTCCCCAACAGCCCCTTCAGTAGTTGTCCATGTATGCACAAACACCAAATGAAACCTTTCCCCCAACAGCTCCTTCAGTAGTTGTCCATGTATGCACAAGCCATTCAAGGACATGTAAGTGAATCATTTCCCCAGTGATATCTACAGTAGCATGTCCATGTATGCACAAACACCAAATTAAACCTTTCCCCCAACAGCCTCTTCAGTAGTTGTTCATGTAGGCACAAACACCAAATGAAACCTTTCCCCCAACAGCCTCTTCAATAGTTGTTCATGTAGGCACAAACACCAAATTAAACCTTTCCCCAACAGCCTCTTCAATAGTTGTTCATGTAGGCACAAACACCAAATTAAACCTTTCCCTCAACAGCCTCTTCAATAGTTGTTCATGTAGGCACAAACACCAAATGAAACCTTTCCCCAATAGCCCCTTCAGTAGTTGTCCATGCATGCGCAAACACCAAATGAAACCTTTCCTCAATATGCCCTTCAGTGGTTGTTCATGTATGCAAAAACACCAGATGAAACCTTTCCCCCAACAGCCCCTTCAGTAGTTGTCCATCTATGCATAAGCCATTCAAGGACATGTAAGTGAATCATTTCCCCAGTGATATCTACAGTAGCATGTCCATGTATGCACAAATACCAAATGAAACCTTTCCCCCAACAGCCTCTTCAGTAGTTGTCCATGTATGCACAAACACCAAATGAAACCTTTGCCCCTACAGCCCCTTCAGTAGTTGTCCATGTAGGCACAAACACCAAATGAAACCTTTCCCCCAACAGCCCCTTCAGTAGCTGTCCTTGTATGGACAAGCCTTTCAATGACATGAAAGTGAATCCTTTCCCCAGGATATCTACAGTAGCATGTCCATGTATGCACAAATATCAAATGAAACCTTCCCCAAACAGCCCCATCAGTAGTTGTCCATGTATGCACAAACACTAAATGAAACCTTTCCCCAACAGCCCCTTCAGTAGCTGTCCATGTATGGACAAGCCTTTCAGTGACATGAAAGTGAATCCTTTCCTCAGGATATCTACAGTAGCATGTCCATGTATGCACAAATATCAAATGAAACCTTCCCCAAACAGCCCCGTCAGTAGTTGTCCATGTATGCACAAACACCAAATGAAACCTTTCCCCAACAGCCCCTTCAGTAGTTGTCCATGTATGCACAAGCCCTTCCCTGACATTTAAGTGAATCCTTTCCATAGTGATCTCTACAATAACATGTCCATGTATACACAAACAACAAATGACACCTTTCCCCAACAGCCCCTTCAGTAGTTGTCCATGTATGCACAAACAACAAAATTAAACATTTCCCCCAACAGCCCCTTCAGTAGTTGTCCATGTATGCACAAGCCCTTCACTGACATGTAAGTAAATTCTTTCGCCAGTGATCTCTACAGTACCATGTCCATGTATGCATCAACAGCCCCTTCAGTAGTTGACCATGTATGCACAAATACCAAATGAAACCTTTCCCCCAACAGCCCCTTCAGTAGTTGTCCATGTATGCAAAACACCAAATGAAACCTTTCCCCCACAGTGCCTTCAGTAGTTGTCCATGCATGCACAAAGACCAAATGAAACCTATCTCCCAACAGTCCATTCAGTAGTTGTCCATGTATACACAAACACCAAATGAAACCTTTCCCACAGCAGCCTCTTCAGTAGTTGTCCATGTATGCACAAATACCAAATTAAATGTTTCCCCCAACATCCCTTTCAGTAGTTGTCTATGTATGCTCAGATACCAAATGAAACCTTTCCACCAACAGCCCCTTCAGTAGTTGTCAATGTATGCACAAACACCAAACAAAACCTTCCCCCCAACAGCCCCTTCAGTAGTTGTCCATGTATGCACAAGCCCTTCACGGACATGTAAGTGAATCATTTCCACAGTGATATCTAAAGTAGCATTTCCATGTATGCACAGACACCTAATGAAACCTTTCCCCCAACAGCCCCTTCAGTCATTGTCCATGTAGGCACAAACACCAAATGAAACCTTTCCCCAACAGCCCCTTCAGTAGTTGTCCATGTATGCAAAAACACCAAATGAAATCTTTCCCCAACAGCCCTTTCAGTATCTGTCCATGTATGCACAAACACCAAATGAAACCTTTCTCCCAACAGTCCCTTCAGTAGTTGTCCATGTATGCAGAAACACCAAATGAAATCTTTCCCCAACAGCCCCTTCAGTAGTTGTCCATGTATGCAAAAACACCAAATGAAATCTTTCCCCAACAGCCCTTTCAGTAGTTGTCCATGTATGCACAAATACAAAACAAAACCTTTACCCCAACAGCCCTTTCAGTAGCTGTCCATGTATGCACAAATACCAAATGAAACCTTTCCACGAACAGCCCCTTCAGTAGTTGTACATGTATGCACAAACACCAAATGAAACCTTTCTTCCAACAGTCCCTTCAGTAGCATGTCCATGTATGAACAAACACCAAATGAACCTTTCACCCAAAAGCCCCTTTTGTGGTTGTACATGTATGGACAAACACCAAATGAAACCTTTCTCCCAACAGCCCCATCAGTAGTTGTCCATGTATGCACAAACACCAAATGAAACCTTACCCCCAACAGCCCCTTCAGTAGTTGTCCATGTATGCACAAACACCAAATTAAACTTTCCCCCAACAGCCCTTTCAGTAGTATGTCCATGTATGAACAAACACTTAATAAAACCTTTCCCCCAACAGCCCCTTCAGTAGTTGACCATTCATGCACAAACACCAAATGAAACCATTCCACCAATAGCCCCTTCAGTAGTTGTCCATGCATGCACAAACAGCAAATGAAACATTTCCCCAACAGCCCCTTCAGTAGTTAACCATGTATGCACAAATACCAAATGCAACCTTTCCCCCAACAGCCCCTTCAGTAGTTGTCCATGTATGCACAAACAACAAATGAAACCCTTCCCTCAACAGCCCCTTCAGTAGTTGTCCATGTATGCACAAACACCAAATGAAACCTTTCCCCCAACAGCCCTATCAGTAGCTGTCCATGTATGCAGAAACACCAAATGAAACCTTAGCCCCAACAGCCCCTTCAGTAGTTGTCCATGTATGCACAAACAACAAATTAAACCCTTCCCCAACAGCCCCTTCAGTAGTTCTTCATGTATGCACAAACACCTAATTAAACCTTTCCCCCAACAGCCCCTTCAGTAATTGTCACTTTATGCACAAACACCACATGAAACCATTCTACCAACAGCCACTTCAGTAGTTGTCCATCTATGCCATATACCAAATAAAACCTTTCACCGAACAGCCCCTTCAGTAGATTGTAAATATATGCACAAATACCAAACGAAACCTTTCCCCAGCAGCCCCTTCAGTAGTTGTCCATGTATGCACAAATACCAAATGAAACCTTTCCCCAACAGCCCCTTCAGTAGTTGTCCATGTATGCACAAACACCAAATGAAACCTTTCCCCCAACAGCTCCTTCAGTAGTTGTCCATGTATGCACAAGCCATTCAAGGACATGTAAGTGAATCATTTCCCCAGTGATATCTACAGTAGCATGTCCATGTATGCACAAACACCAAATTAAACCTTTCCCCCAACAGCCTCTTCAGTAGTTGTTCATGTAGGCACAAACACCAAATGAAACCTTTCCCCCAACAGCCTCTTCAATAGTTGTTCATGTAGGCACAAACACCAAATTAAACCTTTCCCCAACAGCCTCTTCAATAGTTGTTCATGTAGGCACAAACACCAAATGAAACCTTTCCCCCAACAGCCCCTTCAGTAGTTGTTCATGTAGGCGCAAACACCAAATGAAACCTTTCCCCAATAGCCCCTTCAGTAGTTGTCCATATATGCACAAACACCAAATTAAACCTTTCCTCAATATGCCCTTCAGTGGTTGTTCATGTATGCACAAACACCAAATTAAACCTTACCCCCAACTGCCCCTTCAGTAGTTGTCCATCTATGCATAAGCCATTCAAGGACATGTAAGTGAATCATTTCCCCAGTGATATCTACAGTAGCATGTCCATGTATGCACAAACACCAAATGAAACCTTTCCCCCAACAGCCTCTTCAGTAGTTGTCCATGTATGCACAAACACCAAATGAAACCTTTGCCCCAACAGCCCCTTCAGTAGTTGTCCATGTAGGCACAAACACCAAATGAAACCTTTCCCCAACAGCCCCTTCAGTAGCTGTCCTTGTATGGACAAGCCTTTCAATGACATGAAAGTGAATCCTTTCCCCAGGATATCTACAGTAGCATGTCCATGTATGCACAAATATCAAATGAAACCTTCCCCAAACAGCCCCATCAGTAGTTGTCCATGTATGCACAAACACCAAATGAAACCTTTCCCCAACTGCCCCTTCAGAAGTTGTCCAAGTATGGTCAAGCCTTTCAGTGACATGAAAGTGAATCCTTTCCCCAGGATCTCTACAGTAGCATGTCCATGTATGCACAAATATCAAATGAAACCTTCCCCAAACAGCCCCATCAGTAGTTGTCCATGTATGCACAAACACTAAATGAAACCTTTCCCCAACAGCCCCTTCAGTAGTTGTCCATGTATGCACAAGCCCTTCCCTGACATTTAAGTGAATCCTTTCCATAGTGATCTCTACAATAACATGTCCATGTATACACAAACAACAAATGACACCTTTCCCCAACAGCCCCTTCAGTAGTTGTCCATGTATGCACAAACAACAAAATTAAACATTTCCCCCAACAGCCCCTTCAGTAGTTGTCCATGTATGCACAAGCCCTTCACTGACATGTAAGTAAATCCTTTCGCCAGTGATCTCTACAGTACCATGTCCATGTATGCATCAACAGCCCCTTCAGTAGTTGACCATGTATGCACAAATACCAAATGAAACCTTTCCCCCAACAGCCCCTTCAGTAGTTGTCCATGTATGCAAAAACACCAAATGAAACCTTTCCCCCACAGTGCCTTCAGTAGTTGTCCATGCATGCACAAAGACCAAATGAAACCTATCTCCCAACAGTCCATTCAGTAGTTGTCCATGTATACACAAACACCAAATGAAACCTTTCCCACAGCAGCCTCTTCAGTAGTTGTCCATGTATGCACAAATACCAAATTAAATGTTTCCCCCAACATCCCTTTCAGTAGTTGTCTATGTATGCTCAGATACCAAATGAAACCTTTCCCCCAACAGCCCCTTCAGTAGTTGTCCATGTATGCACAAACACCAAACAAAACCTTCCCCCAACAGCCCCTTCAGTAGTTGTCCATGTATGCACAAGCCCTTCACTGACATGTAAGTGAATCATTTCCACAGTGATATCTAAAGTAGCATTTCCATGTATGCACAAACACCTAATGAAACCTTTCCCCCAACAGCCCCTTCAGTCGTTGTCCATGTAGGCACAAACACCAAATGAAACCTTTCCTCCAACAGCTCCTTCAGTAGTTGTCCATTTATGCACAAACAACAAATGAAATCTTTGCCCACAACAACCACTTCAGTAGTTGTCCATGTATGCCAAAAACCAAACTAAACCTTTCCCCAATAGCCCTATTTAGTAGTTATCCATCTATGCACAAACATCAAATGAACCCTTTCCCCCAACAGCCCCTTCAGTAGTTGTCCATGTATGCACAAACACCAAATGAAACCTTTCCCCCAACAGCCCCATCAGTAGTTGTCCATATATGGACAAATACCAAATGAAACCTTTCCCCAACAGCCCCTTCAGTAGTTGTCCATGTATGCACAAACACCAAATGAAACCTTTCCCCTAACAGCCCCTACAGTAGTTGTCCATGTATGCACAAAAAACAACTGAAACCTTTCCCTCAACAGCGCCTTCAGTAGTTGTCCATGTATGCACAAACACCAAATGAAACCTTTCCCCAGCAGCCCCTTCAGTAGTTGTCCATGTATGCACAAACACCAAATTAAACTTTTCCCCCAACAGCCCCTTCTGTAGTTGTCCATGTATGCACAAACACCAAATTAAACCTTTCCCCAACAGCCCCTTCAGTAGTTGTCCATGTATGCACAAACACCAAATTAAACATTTCCCCCAACAGCCCCTTCAGTAGTTGTCCATGTATGCACAAGCCCTTCACTGACATGTAAGTAAATTCTTTCACCAGTGATCTCTACAGTACCATGTCCATGTATGCATCAACAGCCCCTTCAGTAGTTGACCATGTATGCACAAATACCAAATGAAACCTTTCCCCAACAGCCCCTTCAGTAGTTGTCCATGTATGCACAAACACCAAATGAAACCTTTCCCCCAACAGCCCCTTCAGTAGTTGTCCATGTATGCAGAAACACCAAATTAAGCCTTTCCCCCAACAGCCCCTTCAGTAGTTGTCCATATACACAAACACCAAATGAGCCCTTTTCCCAAACAGCCCCTTCAGTAGCTGTCCATGTATGGACAAGCCTTTCAGTGACATGAAAGTGAATCCTTTCCCCAGGATATCTACAGTAGCATGTCCATGTATGCACAAACACCAAATGAAACATTTCCCCCAACAGCCCCTTCAGTAGTTGTACATGTGTGCACAAACACCAAATGAAACCTTTCCCCAACAGCCCCTTCAGTAGTTGTCCATGTATGCACAAATATCAAATGAAACCTTCCCCAAACAGCCCCGTCAGTAGTTGTTCATGTATGCACAAACACCAAATGAAACCTTTCCCCAACATCCCCTTCAGTTATGGTTGCCACCTTTTAACAAGGGCAAAGTGGGACATGGGGGTGTGGTCAACAGGGTAGAGGTGTGGCCAACATGACACTGGCCACACCCCCACCACGACATTACCAGAGTTGTTAACTGAGATGCAGTATTAGCTATGTATGCAACATTATGACATTACAGCATACTGAAAACTCAAACCATTTAAATGAAGTGAACTATTACTGCAAACACACACTAATCAGTTGTAACAATAAATAAACTTTAAAGGAATAAAAATCACACTAATCATTAAACAGACACTTTATTTAAAAAGTAAAATTCATAAACCAACCACTGCTATTCAGAAAGAAAACTTAAAAAATCTACATACCACATACAAGCCAAGTATAAAATTAAGACTTATTGTCAATTAAAGGTAAAGCAAAGAAAAAACACAAAACTACATACCCTAGTACTACATATGCACCCTAGCAAATTAATGCTAAACAAAGAAACACAAAATTACAAACTGCACCCTAGTACTTTATACTGCACACTAGTACAATAAATCACTTTTTTTAAAAGTGTATTTTGAATTTGATTTTATGGCTTGAAGAAGGGCCCGATTTGAAACAATATTTGAGTAAAAGTCACAACATTTCATCCGGTAATTTACACTCATCATTAGTTCAGCTTTTAACAAGTCCACACTACATCGGTTTCGCACATCTAACCATTTACATTTCACTAATGAAAAAACTCTTTCTGCAAATGCGTTTGAGGGCGGTATAGATAAAACCCTAGCAATTACCGGATAGAGTGTAGTCAGTTCAGGCCCTTCTTTGAAAAGCTTCAGCCACTTCTCTCCTGGGGTCAAGCTTGTGTTACATAACTGTTCGAGAGAGGCCTAATTGCCAAGTAGTCCCTAAAAAGATAATCTTCATCTACATCCTGCAGACTCAGGGCAGTGGTCACATTAAGCAAGTCACTGAAGGCAAAGGGCTCATTTAGAGATAATTTAGATAGTGTAAACAAGTAGTTGCTTTCAGTATAATCAAACCACTGCTCCAGGTATTTCACTGCTGTCTCCAAGAACACAATGAAGTCTCTTTTCAGTTTGTTAGCAGAAGTGCTGTCTAATGTGCTCATAAGTGCCCTAAGTTTCCCTCCAAAGAAAGCACATTCAGCTCTTGCCTGCAGTTTTTGCTTGAGAGACCATTACACAAAAAGTTTCCATGGCAGTAAGTGCTGATTTTTCTAATGTACTTATATATTCATTAAAATCAACAAGAACAGCACAGAGAAAGTGCAAATAGTACTGGTGCAGCGTAGGCAATTCATTCTCACCATGCTCATTAGCTGAAAAGTACTGCCATATCTGCTGGGGGTCTCCTCTTCTCCTGAGAGGAAATAGGACTGGAACACTGGGAGATTTTTCACTACTCTTTCAATGGCTGGGAGTAGTGAGCCACCTTGTTGGCACATGTCTTAACAGACTCTCAAATTCCATGCCACAAAACTCAAAGAAGTCTTTCAAGTCTCTGGTCCTTGTGGCGAACCTGAGAAGTGGCTGAAAAGTCTCATTACAAATGCTTCCACATCATTATGGTAGTTGTGCTGCAGCTTTTTTGGCTGCATTGTGAATGATGTGGGCAACACAGTTAGCCTTCTGGAGTGATGGGCACTTTTCTTTTAATCTGGTATACACACCAGATTTCTTCCCATAGTTCACATTGGCATTATCAGCCCCATAAGCTGAAATATGGTTCCAGGGCAAGGAGTGCCTTTCCATAATGTTGGAAATTTGCTGTGAAATAGCCTGTGCCGATTCATCAGGGTCTTCATAGAAGTCCAAAAGGCCATTCACCATCCCTTCTTCTTTAGAAAAATACCTCACAACAAGGGAAATAATTTTATGTTCCCCCTTCTTGGTAGCATCTGATGAAATTGCAAATGAAGTGCCTGGTTTTTGAAGGTCATGCAGTAGGCATTCAATGAGTGTGGTCCCAAAACATTTTCGACTATGGCTTCAGCCTTGGTTCTGCCACAAGATAGTTTCTTTGCAGTGTCTGAGTCACTGTACAACTGGCTGGCCAACTTTACTGCACAGTCCAAGCTGTTATACGAAATATTGTGCTTAACAGCATGGAAAACCTCAGAGGCTTCTGCTGCAATGATCCTAAGTTCTGGTCCCTCAAGGTTTGCGTTCCTTGGCCACTTTGCATCAGGTGAGTGGATTTAGCTTGAAGAATGGCAGTCTTATGTTGTTCAGTTGCCTCATGTCGTGCGACATCATTTCTTCCACCGTGGGTCACTAGAAATTCTCTCTTGCAGTACCTGCAGAATGCTTTGACATCACTGCATCTCTCGATCCAGTCAAATTCTGTTTTCCAAACGTCCTGCCACTTGCACATTCTCTTGCTGCTGGTTGACTGTGATGAAGCTGCTGCTCTCTTCATGCTTGAATCTGTACTTACCTGATATGCAACATATTTACCAACACTGTTAGTAGGGTTCAGTAACATACTGCTGCACAGCACAAATGAACTGGCTTAATTGGCACACAAAAAACTGGCTCGAAAAATATTGGCACACGAAAGAACTGGCTTGAAAAACATTGGCATGCGAAAGAACTGGTTTGAAAAACATTGGCACATGAAAGAACTGGCTCGAAAAACATTGGCAAACAAAAGAACTGGCTTGAAAAACATTGGCACATGAAAGAGCTGTCTCGAAAAACATTGGCATGTGAAAGAAATGGCTTGAAAAAAACATTGGCACACAAAAGAACTGGCTTGAAAAACATTGGCAAACGAAAGAACTGGCTTGAAAAACATCGGCATGCAAAATAACCAAGGAATGGAGCAAAAAAGAGTTTACAAACAGTTTGAAAAAGGTCAAATAGTAAATGAGGTAATGTAGGGGGCATTTTGGCCATTGAAAATAACATTAATACAGCTTGTAGAAAATTAAATGCATTATTTTTACCACTGAACATGCCCACCTCACCCTACCCCTCAAGACAAACAAAGTTAACCACATTCACTGAACCAAAAAACACTAAAATGAATGAGAATGCACAGTGTATACCATAGACCTGATTTAGCTTTTGACCACAGCAGTTAAGAAATGTATGGCACTAATTTACACAGTGCAATGATCTATTAATGAACATGCCCAACAGCAGCACTGGTCGTAATCGGACTATAATGAAAACAGTACACAAGTATGTTGAAGACATCACTAAAACACAAAATACAAACTTTGCTACTTATAAACGCAAACTACCCTGTAACAACGACATGGTTTAGCACAATCTCAAATTCATTGCATTAACTTCTGAGCATCCATCCACAAAAAAAAATAAACGAAAAAGTCCATAAACATTTTAACTTATAAAAATACTTCTTGCAAGAGAAGTAACAAACTACAATGTACAGCAGACTCCATGGGCTCCTTTTACCTCAAAACAGCAATTAATCCAGCACAGCAATGCAATAAACAGGCCCAAGTAAAAGCAACACACCCATATTCACATTACAAGCAAAGCAGTACATTTTAACCTTATTAAAAATGCATAATACATTAAATGCACACATTTACAAGTATAAATGAAAACAATCTTGAAACAGCTTCGGCAAATTGGCAACATGTACCTACTAGGATAATAAATGAATTACACTAAGTGTTAACATTCCCCCTCAAAAGGTTGACTTGTACCACATAGACATGGACTTGCAGGAACTAACAGGAAAAATTACCTAAACAGTATATCATAACTTCCTGAAAACAGCATTAAATTGCACACATTTCCATACAAAAAAGTGCAAACTATGCTTGAACATTTCGTATCTGCAAACAGACAATACCCAGAAAAAGCTATGACAATAGAAATGAGTCACACTAAATTTATATTTCACTGCCCCCCAACAGAAACAAACAACTTCTATACACAGTTCAGCCTTTTAAAAGTAATGCTTCCAAATCATACCCCCAAGAATAATAACAATTATATACATTCAGGTTTTATATCTTTAAAAACTACTACTCAAAAATATCAAAATAACCACTGCACAGATTTAAATACTGCGTACTGCACCCACCATCTAACTCTAAACATTAAAGAAATTAAACCACAATATATTCCCATTTTAAACTAGTACTCAAAAGTCTCAAAATAACCACTGCACAGATTTAAATACTGCATACTACATCCCCATCTACCTCTAAACATTAAAAACTTAAATAAAGCACACTATTCCTATTTTAAATAACTAAAGCCACAAAATGCAATTTACTTACCACTATCACAGTTATTGCTGGGCTAACTTGCTTCCTTCCTGATAGAATGGCTAGATGGTTTTTCAAGCAGTGGCTGGGCTGGCTGGCTCCCTTGCTGGCTTCTTTCCTGGCTGGCTGGGCTGGCTGGCAGGTAGGCTCCCTTGCTGGCTTCTTTCCTGGCTGGCTGGGCTGGCTGGCTGGCAGGCAGACTCCCTTGCTGGCTTCTTTCCTGGCTGGCTGGGCTGGCAGGCAGGCTCCCTTGCTGGCTTCTTTCCTGGCTGGCAGGCAGACTCCCTTGCTGGCTTCCTTCCTGGCTGGCTTCAATCCTGGCTGGCTGGGCTGGCTGGAGATAGAATAATCAGATCTCAATCGCAGCTGCTATAGAGCTTAGTGCTCTACAGCTGCGACCTTTATGGGGCTCTTCTGAGCAAGTTCCCACCCCCTCCAACCCCTGCAGCCAATTACTGTACTGCATTACCACCCAGACCTAGCAGGGAATCCCTCTAACTGCAGGTCCGGGTGGTGACGTAGCCGCATTGCTGTGGAAAAACCGGAAGTATTTTCGGCTTTTCCACGGCAATTAAATTATTAGCGTTTCTCGATCGCTAAAGGGGGAAAAACAGGACTTTTAAAGTCCCACACTTGGTGACTGCGGGAAGCGAGATGAGAGGCCTCAATCCGTGAGTGTCCCGCTGACAATGGGACGGGTGGCAACCGTACCTTCAGTAGATTGTAAATATATGCACAAATACCAAACAAAACATTTCCCCCAACAGCCCCTTCAATAGTTGTCCATGTATGAAAAAACACCAAATGAAACCTTTCCCCCAACAGCCCCTTCAGTAGTTGTCTATGTATGCACAAGCCATTCAAGGACATGTAAGTGAATCATTTCCCCAGTGATATCTACAGTAGCATGTCCAGGTATGCACAAACACCAAATGAAACCTTTCCGCAAACAGCCTCTTCAATAGTTGTTCATGTAGGCACAAACACCAAATGAAACCTTTCCGCAAACAGCCTCTTCAATAGTTGTTCATGTAGGCACAAACACCAGATGAAACCTTTCCCCCAAAAGCCCCTTCAGTAGTTGTCCATCTATGCACAAACACCAAATGAAACGTTTCCCCAACAGCCCCTTCAGTAGTTGTGCATGTATGCAGAAACACCAAATGAAAGTTTCCCACATCAGCCCCTTCAGTAGTTGTCCATGTATGGAAAAACACCAAATGAAATCTTTCCCCAACAGCCCCTTCAGTAGTTGTCCATGTATGCACAAACACCAAATGAAACCTTTCCCCAACAGCCCCGTCAGTAATTGTTCATGTATGCAAAAACACCAAATGAATCCTTTCCCCCAACAGCCCCTTCAGTAGGTGTCCATGTATGCACAAATACCAAATGAAACCTTTCCACCAACAGCCCCTTCAGTAGTTGTGCATGTATGCACAAACACCAAATGAAATCTTTCCCCAACAGCTCCTTCAGTAGTTGTGCATGTATGCACAAACACCAAATGAAAGTTTCCCACATTAGCCCCTTCAGTAGTTGTCCATGTATGCAAAAACACCAAATGAAATCTTTCCCCAACAGCCCCTTCAGTAGTTGTCCATGTATGCAAAAACACCAAATGAAATCTTTCCCCAACAGCCCTTTCAGTATCTGTCCATGTATGCACAAACACCAAATGAAACCTTTCCCAACAGTCCCTTCAGTAGTTGTCCATGTATGCAGAAACACCAAATGAAATCTTTCCCCAACAGCCCCTTCAGTAGTTGTCCATGTATGCAAAAACACCAAATGAAATCTTTCCCCAACAGCCCTTTCAGTAGTTGTCCATGTATGCACAAATACAAAACAAAACCTTTACCCCAACAGCCCTTTCAGTAGCTGTCCATGTATGCACAAATACCAAATGAAACCTTTCCACGAACAGCCCTTTCAGTAGTTGTACATGTATGCACAAACACCAAATGAAACCTTTCTCCCAACAGTCCCTTCAGTAGCATGTCCATGTATGAACAAACACCAAATGAACCTTTCACCCAAAAGTGCCTTCAGTAGTTGTACATGTATGCACAAACATCAAATGAAACCTTTCTCCCAACAACCCCATCAGTAGTTGTCCATGTATGCACAAACATCAAATGAAACCTTACCCCCAACAGCCCCTTCAGAAGTTGTCCATGTATGCACAAACACCAAATTAAACCCTTCCCTCAACAGCCTCTTCAGTAGTTGTCCATGTATGCACAAACACCAAATGAAATCTTTCCCCCAACAGCCCCATCAGTAGTTGTCCATGTATGTACAAACACCAAATGAAACCTTACCCCCAACAGCCCCTTCAGTAGTTGCCCATGTATGCACAAACAACAAATGAAACCCTTCCCCCAACAGCCCCTTCAGTACTTCTTCATGTATGCACAAACACCTAATTAAACCTTTCCCCCAACAGCCCCTTCAATAGTTGTCACTTTATGCACAAACACCACATGAAACCATTTTACCAACAGCCACTTCAGTAGTTGTCCATGTATGCCAAACACCAAATAAAACCTTTCCCCGAACAGCCCCTTCAGTAGATTGTAAATATATGCACAAATATCAAATGAAACCTTTCATCAGCAGCCCCTTCTGTAGTTGTCCATGTATGCAGAAATACCAAATGAAACCTCTCCCCCAACAGCCCATTCAGTAGTTGTCCATGTATGCACAAGCCCTTCACTGACATGAAAGTGAATCCTTTCCCCAGTGATCTCTACAGTAGCATGTCCATGAATGCATAAACACCAAACAAAACCTTACCCCCAACTGCCCCTTCAGTAGTTGTCCATTTATGCACAAACACCAAATGAAACCTGTCCCCCAACAGTCCTTTCAGTAATTGTTCATGTAGGCACAAACACCAAATGAAACCTTTCCCCCAACATCCCCTTCAGTAGATTGTAAATATATGCACAAATACCAAACAAAACCTTTCCCCCAAAAGCCCCTTCAGTAGGTGTCCATGTATGCACAAATACCAAATGAAACCTTTCCCCCTACAGCCCCTTCAGTAGTTGTCCATGTATGCACAAGCCCTTCACTGACATTTAAGTGAATCCTTTACATAGTGATCTCTACAGTAGCATGTCCATGTATACACAGACAATAAATTAAACCTTTTCCCAACAGCCCCTTCAGTAGTTGTCCATGTATGCGCAAGTCCTTCACTAACATTTAAGTGAATCCTTTCCATAGTGATCTCTACAGTAGCATGTCCATGTATACACAAACAATAAATGAAACCTTTCCCCAACAGCCCCTTCAGTAGTTGTCCATGTATGCACAAGTCCTTCACTGACATGAAGTGAATAATTTCCCCAGTGATCTTACAGTAGTATGTCCATGTATGCACAAACATCAAATGAAACCTTTCCCCCACAGTGCCTTCAGTAGTTGTCCATGCATGCACAAACACCAAATTAAACCTATCCCCCAACAGCCCGTTCAGTAGTTGTCCATGTATGCGCAAACACCAAATGAAACCTTTCCCACAGCAGCCTCTTCAGTAGTTGTCCATGTATGCACAAACAGCAAATTAAACCTTTCCCCCAACAGCCCCTTGAGTAGTTGTCCATGTATGCACAAACACCAAATAAAACCTTTCCCCCAACAGCCCCTTCAGTAGTTGTCCATGTATGCGCAAACACCAAATGAAACCTTTCCCACAGCAGCCTCTTCAGTAGTTGTCCATGTATGCACAAACAGCAAATTAAAGCTTTCCCCAACAGCCCCTTCAGTAGTTGTCCATGCATGCACAAACACCAAATTAAACCTATCCCCCAACAGCCCGTTCAGTAGTTGTCCATGTATGCGCAAACACCAAATGAAACCTTTCCCACAGCAGCCTCTTCAGTAGTTGTCCATGTATGCACAAACACCAAATGAAACCTTTCCCCAACAGCCCCTTCAGTAGTTGTCCATGTATGCACAAGCCCTTCACTGACATTTAAGTGAATCCTTTCCATAGTGATCTCTACAGTAGCATGTCCATGTATACACAAACAATAAATGAAACCTTTCCCCAACAGCCCCTTCAGTAGTTGTCCATGTATGCACAAGTCCTTCACTGACATGAAGTGAATAATTTCCCCAGTGATCTTACAGTAGTATGTCCATGTATGCACAAACACCAAATAAAACCTTTCCCCCATCAACCCCTTCAGTAGTTGTCTATGTATGCAGAAACACCAAATGAAACCTCTCCCCCAACAGCCCATTCAGTAGTTGTCCATTTATGAAAAAACACCAAATGAAACATTTCCCCCAACAGCCCCTTCAGTAGTTGTCCATGTATGCACAAACACCAAATGAAACCTTTCCCCAACAGCCCCTTCAGTAGTTGTCCATGTATGCACAAATACCAAATGAAACCTTTCCCCCAACAGCTCCTTCAGTAGTTGTCCATGTATGCACAAGCCATTCAAGGACATGTAAGTGAATCATTTCCCCAGTGATATCTACAGTAGCATGTCCGTGTATGCACAAACACCAAATGAAACCTTTCCCCCAACAGCTCCTTCAGTAGTTGTCCATGTATGCACAAGCCATTCAAGGACATGTAAGTGAATCATTTCCCCAGTGATATCTACAGTAGCATGTCCATGTATGCACAAACACCAAATTAAACCTTTCCCCCAACAGCCTCTTCAATAGTTGTTCATGTAGGCACAAACACCAAATGAAACCTTTCCCCCAACAGCCTCTTCAATAGTTGTTCATGTAGGCACAAACACCAAATGAAACCTTTCCCCCAACAGGCCCTTTAGTAGTTGTCCGTTTATGCACAAACACCAAATGAAACCTTTCCCCCAACAGCCCCTTCAGTAGTTGTCCATGTATGCACAAACACCAAATTAAACCTTTCCCCCACAGTGCCTTCAGTAGTTGTCCAAGTATGCAGAAACACCAAATGAAACCTTTCCACCAACAGCCCCTTCAGTAGTTGTCCATGTATGCACAAATACCAAATTAAACCTTTCCCCAATAGCCCCTTCAGTAGTTGTCTATTTATGAAAAAACACCAAATGAAACCTTTCCCCCAACAGCCCCTTCAGTAGTTGTTCATGTAGGCGCAAACACCAAATGAAACCTTTCCCCAATAGCCCCTTCAGTAGTTGTTCATGTATGCAAAAACACCAAATGAAACCTTTCCCCCAACAGCCCCTTCAGTAGTTGTCCATCTATGCACAAACACCAAATGAAACCTTTCCCCAACTGCCCATTTAGTAGTTGTGCAGGCATGCACAAACACCAAATGAAATATTTCCCCCAGCATCCCTTTCCGTAGTTGTTCATGTATGCACAAACACCAAATGAAACCTTTCCCCCAACAGCCCCTTCAGTAGTTGTCCATGTATGCACAAGCCCTCCACTAATATGCAAGTGAATCCTTTCCACAGTGATCTCTACAGTAGCATGTACATGTATGCACAAAAACCAAATGAAACCTTACCTCCAACAGCCTCTTCAGTAGTTGTCCATGTATGCACTAGCACCTCACTGACATGTAAGTGAATCATTTCAGCAGGGATCTCTACAGTAGCATGTCCATGTATGCACAAACACCAAATGAAACCTTTCCCCCAACAGCCCCTGCAGTAGTTGTCCATGTATGCAAAAACACCAAATGAAACCTTTCCCCCAACAGACCCTTCAGTAGTTGTCCATGTATGTAGAAACACCAAATGAAACCTTTACCCCAACAGCACCTGCAGTAGTTGTCCATGTATGCACAAACACCAAATGAATCCTTTCCCCAACAGCCCCTTCAGTAGTTGTCCATGTATACACAAACACCAAATGAAACATTTCCCCCAACAGCTCCTTCAGTAGTTGCCCATGTATGCACAATCCTTCACTGACCTGTAAGTGAATCATTTCCCCAGTGATCTCTGCAGTAGTATGTCAATGAATGCACAAACACTAAATGAACCTTTCCCCCAACAGCTCCTCCAGTAGTGGTCCATCTATGCACAAACACCAAATGAAAGCTTTCCCCAAAAGCCCCTTCAGTAGTTGTCCATGTATGCACAAACACCAAATGAAATCTTCTCCCAACAGCCCCTTCAGTAGTTGTCCATGTATGCCAAAAACCAAATGAAACCTTTCCCCAGTAGCCCCATTTAGTAGTTATCCATCTATGCACCAACACCAAATGAACCCTTTCCCCCAACAGCCACTACAGTAGTTGTCCATGTCTGCCAAAAACGAAACAAAACCTTTCCCCAGTAGCCCCATTTAGTAGTTATCCATCTATGCACCAACACCAAATGAACCCTTTCCCCCAACAGTACCTTCAGTAGTTGTCCATGTATGCAAAAACACCAACTGAAACCTTTCCCTCAACAGCCCCTTCAGTAGTTGTCCATGTATGCACAAACACCAAATGAAACCTTTCCCCAACAGCCCCTTCAGTAGTTGTCCATGTATGCACAAACACCAAATGAAACCTTTCCCCTAACAGCCCCTACAGTAGTTGTCTATGTATGCACAAAAAAACACTGAAACCTTTCCCTCAACAGCACCTTCAGTAGTTGTCCATTTATGCACAAACACCAAATGAAACCTTCCAACAACAGCCCCTTCAGTAGTTGTCCATGTATGCACAAACACCAATTTAAACCTTTCTCCCAACAGCCCCTTCAGTAGTTGTCCATGTATGCACAAACACCAAATGAAACCTTTCCACCAACAGCCCCTTCAGTAGTTGTCCATGTATGCACAAATACCAAATTAAACCTTTCCCCCAACAGCCCCTTCAGTAGTTGTCCATGTATGCACAAACACCAAATGAAACCTTTCCCCAACAGCCCCTTCAGTAGTTGTCCATGTATGCAGAAACACCAAATTAAGCCTTTCCCCCAACAGCCCCTTCTGTAGTTGTTCATGTATGCACAAACAACAAATGAAACCTTTTTCCCAACAGCCCCTTCAGTAGTTGTCCATGTATGCACAAGCCCTTCACTGACATGTAAGTAAATTCTTTCACCAGTGATCTCTACAGTACCATGTCCATGTATGCATAAACACCAAATTAAACATTTCCTCCAACAGCCCCTTCAGTAGTAGTCCATATATGCACAAACACCAAATTAAACTTTCCCCCAACAGCCCATTCAGCAGCTGTCCATGTATGCACAAACACCAAATGAAACCTTTCCCCCAACATCCCCTTCAGTAGTTGTCCGTGTATGCCCAAACAACAAATGAAATCTTTCCCCCAACAGCCCCTTCAGTAGTTGTCCATGTATGCAGAAACACCAAATTAAGCCTTTCCCCCAACAGCCCCTTCAGTAGTTGTCCATATATGCACACACACCAAATTAAACTTCCCCCCAACAGCCCCTTCTGTAGTTGTCCATGTATGCACAAACAACAAATGAAATCTTTCCGCCAACAGCCCCTTCAATAGTTGTCCATGTATGCACAAGCCCTTCACTGATATGTAAATGAATCCTTTTGCCAACTTCATAGGTTAGTACTAAGCTAACTGCCCTTCCGAGCCATTGTAAGCCTAGACAATTATCCCTTGTGAGAGTCGAACCCTGCACCTTGTGCTTGTAAGCCAAACACCTTAACCATTAGGCCACCCTCCCATCCCAGTGATCTCTACAGTAGCATGTCCATGTATGCATAAACACCAAATGAAGCATTTCCCCCAACAGCCCCTTCAGTAGTTGTCCATGTATGCACAAACACCAAATGAAACCTTTACCCCAACAACCCCTTCAGAAGTTGTCCAAGTATGCACACACCCTTCACTGACATGAAAGTGAATCCTTTCCCCAGGATCTCTACAGTAGCATGTCCATGTATGCACAAACACCAAATGAAACCTTTCCCCTAACAGCCCCTTCAGTAGTTGTCCATGTATGCACAAACACCAAATGAAAAATTTCCCCCAACAGCCCCTTCAGTAGTTGTCCATGTATGCACAAATACCAAATGAAACCTTTCCCCAACAGCCCCTTCAGTAGTTGTCCATGTATGCACAAGCCTTTCACTGACATGAAAGTGAATCATTTCCCCAGTGATCTTACAGTAGTATGTCCATGTATGCACAAACACCAAATGAAACCTTTCCCCCACAGTGCCTTCAGTAGTTGTCCATGCATGCACAAACACCAAATTAAACCTATCCCCCAACAGCCCATTCAGTAGTTGTCCATGTATGCACAAGCCCTTCACTGACATGAAAGTTAATAATTTCCCCAGTGATCTTACAGTAGTATGTCCATGTATGCACAAACACCAAATAAAACCTTTCCCCCAACAGCCCCTTGAGTAGTTGTCCATGTATGCACAAACACCAAATAAAACCTTTCCCCCATCAACCCCTTCAGTAGTTGTCTATGTATGCAGAAACACCAAATAAAACCTCTCCCCAATAGCCTCTTCAGTAGTTGTCTATGTATACACAAACACCAAATGAAACTTTTCCCCAACAACCCCTTCAGTAGCTGTCCATGTATGCACAAACACCAAATGAAACCTTTTCCCGAACTGCCCCTTCAGTAGTTATCCATGTATGCGCAAACACCGAATGAAACCTTTCCCCTAACAGCCCCTTCAGTAGTTGCCCATGCATGCACAAAGATCAAATGAAACGTTTCCCCATTCAGTATGTGCTGTACTAAGCACATGCACTAATTAGACTTTCAGAGGTTTCTAACAAAGAAGATCAAGGGCCTGTCATTATACTCTCATATAGACTTCTTAGGGGAGACTTATGCCTGGACTACAGGGCAACCCAAGACCCAATCCTAATAAACTTACTTCATATCTGTAAATGAAATGAATCTATCTACCCATTCCAGGGACTTAAATATGGCCTGTGACTTAAACAGGACATGCTGTCAATAAAAGATTGCACTTATTAGTATTATGCTGGTGAGCAAGGATTAGTGATTTGCAAATCAACAAAAATGAATCAGGAAAAGCACTAATTCACTGCACCTTCACCTTCACTGCATTTTTTTAAATAAAAGTGCATCATAGTTTCATAGTTTCATAGTTTCATAGTATAGTTCTAGGCTACTGCCCTGGGGCATTTGTAAGCCTAGCCATAGTGATGTGGCTTTTGCCACCCCATGAAATGGTACAAAAATGTACAGAATAAATCTAGAATACTGTGCCTCTGTCTAGTAGTGACACAGTGAAGGTTCTCTTATGTAAAAGAATTAGTTTACTGTGCCCCTGTCTAGCAGTGACACAGATGTGACCCCTGGGGTAAACTTACGATCTCCCATCCACTCATCAAAATTTCTCTTGAAGAGAGTCAGTGAGGGGCTCTGCCTAATACGTCCTGGGATCCTGTTCCAAAGCATGGGAAGCCTCTGGGTTATGAATCTATCCCTCCAGCATGTCCTATTCATACTTGTGCCGAGGTTTAAGTCTTTATCTCTCATGGTCCTGATGGATTTGGTTTTTTTGAGGTGGAGCATATCCATCAGATCCTGATTGGACATGGCCTTGTACGTCAGGCAGAGATCACCTCTGAGCAGGCGGTATGCTACTGAATAGAGCTGAAGTTTCTTTAGTCTGGCAGAATAAGACATATGTTGGAGACCCTTGATCCTTTTGGTGAGGTACTTTTGTGGTCTCTCCAGCTGTTGCAAGTGCCGGGTGAGGTACATACCAAATGGGGCATTGTACTCAATCATGGGTCTGATGAGGGAGGAATACAGGGGCACAATGACATCCTTGGATCTGGATGTGAAACCCTTCATGATGAGGTGTGCAAGGTAGAATGTTTTTCTAACCACTTTGGCAACGTGGGTGTCAAATGAGAGGTCGCTGTCTACTTGGGTCCCTAGGTCTCTGATTACTTTTTCCATACTCAGTGGGTTGCTGTCTATGTGATAATTTGTGGGTACTTTGTTTTTTCCAAAAGGGATGACTATACATTTTTTGGCATTTAGTTTAAGGCCGTGACTACGGCACCAGTTGTCCGTTTCAGTGAGGCCTTTTTGTAGGATGTGTGTATCTGCTGGTGTATCGACTATGGTGCCTAGTTTGCAGTCATCTGTGAACTTTGTCAGCCACAGCCCTCCCATGTTTGCTTTAACATCTGAGAAATAAATGCTGAACAAGAGGGGTCCCAGGACAGATCCCTGTGGGACACCACTTGTGACTGGCTTTGAGTCTGACATTGCTCCAGCGATTTTAACTTTATGGGTTCTGTCCTTTAGCCAGTTTGCAACCCATCTAGTGACATAAGGGTTTACATTTAAGCTGTTTAGCTTATCTATGATGCCTGAGTGGGGTATTGTGTCGAAGGCCTTAGCCAAGTCCAGGTATGCTGTATGGACTGCTTTGCCCTCATCAATGGCTCTAGTGACTGTTTCAAAAAAGTCAACCAGGTTTAAAAGGCAGGATCTGCCCTTTACAAAGCCGAACTGGGTGGGGTCAAGCATCTGTAGGTCCCCTATGTCTCCGTTTATGAGTTCCATAATGATTCTTTCCATAGCTTTGCAGACCAGGCTAGTCAAGCTTATGGGGCGGTAGTTTCCAGGGTCTGTAGAGGCACCCCCCTTGTGGAGTGGGACTACTGTTGCTGTACGCCAGTGTTCAGGTACATATCCCGAAGTAAGGCTAAGGTTAAATAACATTTTTATGTGTGGGTTTAGCTCCTCTTGGAGTTCACGTAACACGCACCCCGGGATACCGTCAGGTCCCATTGATGCTGTGTTTTTTGCTTTGTTTAGGCGGTTCTCACTTGGACATCTGAGATGACAGGCAGATTACATTCAGCTGGGATAAGTATTTCTTCTTTTGGGGGTGAAGGAGGTGAGAAATTTGCACTGAACCTGTCAGCCAGAATGTTAGCAATATCTGTGGGTTCAGTGTATTTTTTGTTGTTGTGAACCAACTCTGAGCATATCTGAGGGTTTCCGCCCAGGTTTCTAACATAGCTGAAGAAGGCTTTGTGGTTATCTTTAGTGTCCTTAGCGATTTGTCTCTCAAAGTTTGCCTTGGATGTTTTTATGAGAGAACGTAGTTTTCTGCTAATGTTGATCAGAGATGTCTTCCCTTCATGGAATTTTGCTCTGACGTGCAGTAGCTTCCTTCTTTTGTTATGCAATTTGTTTATGGCTGAGGTCCACCAGACAGGACGCTTACGTTTGGTGGAGAGGGACTTGGATTTATTTGGGATTGCATGATCCATGCATTCTTGGAGATGTCCATAGAAAGCATTTGTGAAGGATTTGGCATTGTGGGGTGTGGTATCCACTGGCAAAGTGGGCTTAAAGGATACCATCTCAGTCTTAAGAAGAGTGAAGTCTGCTTTTGAGAAGTTTTTCGCTGTGGTCTTTTGTGCTGGAGGTGGAGGTGGGATATGTATATCCAGGGTGATTAGTTTGTGGTCAGATCTCACTAGTGAGGGGTATACCTCCGGTGTGGAGCATTTTGTCCCCATGTTTGTGATGATCAGGTCTAGTATATTATCTCCCCTAGTGGGAGAGGTGACTAGTTGTTCCAGTGCATTTGAATTTTGAATTCCAGGAACCTTTGGGCTAGGGTGTTAGGGCTAGAATAATGTACCCAATCTATGTTTGGGTAGTTGAAGTCTCCCAGTATGATGGTATTTTGTGATACATTCATATCCTCCAATGTCTTCAGGAAGGCTGAGTGGGGTTCTTGAGATTGGGAGGGTGGTCTGTAACATGCTACCAGTTGTATAGCAGTTTTGCTTATGGTTAGTTGCACCTGTATGGTCTCTGATGCTTCATGTGTTGCTACTAACCTGGAGGTGTGGGTGTCCTTTATGAATATGGACACTCCCCCTCCCTTTGTGGTTCGGCCCGGGTTTTGGGGCCGATAAGCATGATACAAGGTATAGCCTAGTAGTGCTGGGGTGCTCTCAGGAGCCTTGAACCAGGTTTCAGTTACTGCACAGACGTCGATGTTCTCCATGCTGAGGAGTGCATCAAGTGCCTGCATCTTGAGATTTAGACTTCTGGCGTTGAGCAGCATTACCCTTAGATTTTTTCCATTTTTGTTTTCTAAGGAGGTGGGTTTGTCTTTTGAGCCTTGCCTAAAAAAGGCACTATGGGGGTGGCAAGAGCCTTAGCCAATATCCGGAAGCCCAGTGGTGACAGGTGTAAGCCATCCCTTGCAAAGCAGTGTGGCTTGTCCAACATATCATCCCAGGCAGACAGACATTGGATCCCCTTAGAATGACACCAGTACTTGAGCCAATTGGTAAAGCTGATCATCTTGTCTTTGTATTGTGGTATCATTCTTGGTGAGGGCAAGATGCTGCTCAGGGTCAGGGTCATACCAGCCTGGGCTACATAATCAGAGAGTTCCTCTATGTCTCTTTTCATGTAGTCCAGGGAGGTACGTCTCAGGTCATTCACACCAGCATGGACAATGACGGAGTCATATTTGTACTTGCTTTGGAGTGATCTGAGTGCGTGTGTTATGTGGCGGATCCTAGCTCCCGATAGACAGCTCACAGTCACCTTCTCCTTGTTCAGCCTGGTCAGTGGGACATCAGTGTGTCTGACTATGGAGTCACCTATTACTAGTATATCAGGCAAGGTGTTTGGCCTTAAGGGCTGCGATTGGTCGACACACTGATTTATTGAAGTATGTGTTGCATGTGTTTTGTTTTGAGGTTGTGGATATTTGGATGTCCGCTTTGGGAGCCTCTGTTGTTTTGGTAAGTTTTTTATTAGAGCCTCCGAGTATGTCTTTGTGTTTTTATGTGTTTGGTTTGCAGTTGTGGTAGGTCTATGTGGGACTGGGATTGTTGTGTGTGTGATTGCCATCTCCTCCTGTCTGGTCATGCCAGCCCTGAGTTGAGAGAGTTCAGCCTCCAGTTTGGCTATATAGTTGCATCTCTCACATGTATTTGTGTTTGTTGGGAGGAGGAGAGGGTTGTCTGTGTACATGAGACAATTGTAGCATTATCTCAAGATGCCCAGATTGACCAGCTGAACTGGAGACGCAAAACGGTAAGCTAAGTGTTAGCCATACTGCATTTTAGTTGTGTAAATCTATTGCAAGAGATCATGTCGCATCAGAATCAGCCAGACGGAATTATCTAGGCAAAGTTAAAATGGGAAACACTGCCGTGATGCCCAGTAATAGGAACACACAGATGTTTGATGCCTTTCACTGGACTAACTTAGGTAACAATTCAGCTATTTGGGCTAACATGACCCTTCATCAAAAAAAATCTCAGATATAAGTGTCCTGTAAAACATTTGTTGATCCCATAAAAGGTACCTAGATAGCACCTCTATGTTCCAGTCAGGTTGTAGAAATACCAGGGAAAAGATTTTACACAAATCTGCCTATAAATGTGTATGTATCTCAGGAGGAAACACTTAAAGTAAAAAAAGTACCTGAACATGACACTCATTTCACTCAGATTCTTCCTACAATGATTTGAATTTCTTGAAAATGGTAGTAAATTTCACCAATTTTTAAGCTTTAAAATAAAAAAAAAAACAAATGTTCCCCAAATCGAGGTATAGGAGAGACTTAGAAGATTACTGCATTGATCGATAACTCCTGCAGAATGATCATGGGGGACATTCACTGAGAGGATGACAAGGTGCACACACATAGAATTACCAGATACAGCTCTCTGCATCAAGTGCAGTTTCCCTTAAGAGCATACAGAGACCACAGTCAGTCTGGGGCTGGTTTCTGCCTCTTTCTCCAGATTCCCAGTAAGACTCCCCACTGGCACAGCTATAGATCTGAGATCTCATCTGAGTGGCCACGCCAAGAACTCCAGCACCCTCTCTGTCCAACCAGTGCTTTGTGTCCCTGCCTAAGTAGCTGACACATACACACACACACACACACACACACACACACACACACACACACACACACACACACACACACATGGGAAAGGCTGGCACAGGTTTTCTAGCTATGCCCCCTTTGCCCAGACAATAAGGTAGTTATCACTGCCACCAGCCAGCGCCTTATCAACTACTTTAAGGCACTTAAAAGGGTGTCCAATCTTACTGTGCAATATTACTATTAATACAAATGGTAGTTTGACCAAGAGCAAGGCTATTAGGAGTGGCCCACAGTGTCACCAAAAAAATATGCAAGTACTCTCAAACCCTAAATCTCTCTAGACAGATCAGCCACAATGAAATGCTTAAATATATTTAATAATAAATAATAAAAGAACAAGACAATACTAAATATATATTTACAGTGACATCAGAATTCAAAATCACAGGAAATATTTAAAACAATATTGCAGGACAGTCTCAAATAAATGAAAAAAATATCTAAACTAAGCTTTTCTATATTCCTGACTATATCAAACAGAGTTGCTATTCCTAGAAACATATTTACAGAGCAAAGCAGATGTGGTGAATGGATCTTTTCTAGTTGTTGTCAGGTCAAAGACAGAATACAGAATGATGTGTCTCTCTTAGAGACTTTTCAGATTAATATCTCAAATATTACTGCTGGGATAGCTTGCAGAGTAACATCATTTGTTGTTATCTGACTATCCCAGGTGAACCCCCCACTGCTAGAAGCTAACAGTATTTAGCATCTACCTGTGAAAATACACAGACCTCAGATCTTTGACTGATGTATGAAGTCATAAAACAATCACATTCCTTCACATTTCAAAACTAGTAATTATTTCACTTTAAAGCCAATACAGAAAACTCCCTATTACAGACATTCTGCCTCCTTGATTCATTGAAACTGAAAGATATCATATTTTATTGCGTAGCCATAAAGTAATTTAATTTCAGCTATTTTTCTGAAGTTTTGTTGGACTGAAGTTAACCTTCTCTGTTCCTGTTTCTGCTGTTAAAATGTATACATTCAAACAGTTCCAATAGTACATGTATAGTACATTTATGTTCTATTCCAGCAGAGCATACTGTGGCTACATCCTTAAGCTCAAGAATTTTATAAAATATCTTTTTAACACAGATGTCTGTGCATTTATGACCTGAATAACCTGTGCTAGCTATACTGGAAATGGTTTTACTGACTATTTTGAAGTTGTACAATGATGAACTATTGATTAGTTTTTTCAGGTATATCTTTAAAATCTGGCAAGTGTTTATTATGTTCTTTACTACTACGTTTTCTTAGCCATAAACCCTAGTCCACTCTAAAGTTTGCTACATTTACTCCTCTAAACCTCTCTGAATGTACTATTGTAAAATAACTGCCTGTTGTTGCCTTAATGCTTATCCTAGAATCTCTGCTTTTCTCTTTTTCTAGTCAAACTCTACATTTACCTACACTAGCGTACTGCAGCTCCTGCAAAACGGTGTCTGTGGGATTGCAACTGACCACCACAGTCTCTAACAACAAAAACCTTTTTTTCTCTCCAAACAATTAAACAGTGTAAGTTACAAATATAAAAAAAATGTTAAGCTCTCTTTTACTGTGCTGTGTAACAAAGCGAGTCACCATTTTGGTCAACATTGGGCTCTTTCCGCTTTATTTTTTGCCTCTTTCCTCTGTAACTAAAGCAAACTGACTCATACATTTGTCTCTCTGACCCTAACTTTTACAGCTATACCTTGTACCTTTGTGGCTTTCTAACACGCAGACATAGATTCCTGTTTGAAAGTTTTACCTATTTCTCTGACTTTTGAACAAGTAACCCTGATAAAAACCTCACAATTGTATACTGTTGGTCTGTCTTTCCTTCTAAAAGTAAGTAAGATTAAAGTGGTAACTGCAGGTTTTAAGCCCTTACATTAAACTTACCTGTTGTGTGGTTCTGCCCGCTCTGCTCCTCGCTCCAGTCAGGCTCGCTTTGCTCTCCTCCCACCCCTGAATCCCACCCATCCCAAGTATCTTCAAATTTATACTTTCATCTCGTTGTCTGTTCACTCCCACAGCCCCCTCCCACCACTATAACTTGTGTTCTTACCCTTTCACTCTTCCCACTTTGTCACCAATCTTACCCTTTTCCCCACCCACCTCTAAGTGACCAGTCACAAGTGGAGTACCACAGGGATTGGTCTTGGGTCCTCTCCTGTTTGGTATCTACTTCTCAGAAGTCCAGGCCAACACAAAGGGACTCTGGCTGACAAAGTTTACAGATGATTACAAGTTGGGAGCCATTATTAACTCCCCAAGTGATGTTGACATCCTACAGAAAGGCCTCAATGAGACCAACAACTGGAGTCAGAACCATGGCCTTAAGCTCAATGCAAAAAAATGCGTCATCATCCCCTTTGGGAAAAACCCAGTTCCCATGAATTACCACATCAATGGTAGTCCACTGAACACAGAACACATTATAAGAGATCTGGGAAGACAGATTGATAGCAGCCTCTCTTTTGACCACCACATTGCCACTGTGGTCAGAAAGTCCTTCTATGTGGCACATCTCAATACTAAGGGTTTTGCATCCAGGAAGAAAGAGGTCATTGTCTCCCTCTACTCTTCCCCCATTATGCCAATCATCGAGTACAATGCCCCATTTGAAATGTACCTCACTAGACACCTGAAACAACTGGAGAGGCTGCAAAGGTACCTCACAAAGAGGGTCCTAGGTCTTAAACACTTGCCCTATATGGACAGACTCAAAAAAACTCCAACTATTCTCTGTCTCATATCACCTACCTAGAGGCAATCTCTGATTGACTTACAAAGCCATGTCTGACCCAGCTCTGTTAGAAATGCTACATTTAAAGAAATCCCAATCTGTCCGCACCACACATTCCAGAGACCTCAACCTCATTACCACAATCAACAGAACATGCTGGAGGGACAGGTTCTTCACCCAGAAGACTGCCCATGTTATGGAATAGACTTCCCATATATGTCAAACAGAGCACCTCACTGGCCCTCTTCAAGAGAAATCTTAATGAGTGGATGGGAAATAGAAAATTCACCCCGGAATCACTCCAGTGGCTCTACTTGACAGAGGCACTGGGAACTAATGGCAGCATGATGCCATGGTAATCCTATGGGCTAGGCTTGTAAAGGCTCCAGGGCCATTAGCCTAGTACATACCTATGAACCTATGAATCTATTAACCTTGGGCTGCCTCCTCTGTGGCTTTGTTCTCTCACAGTTAACTTTTTCACTCCCTAGCACACCTACTATCTCCTCACATACCCACTATTTCCACCCCTCGATACTGTTCTTTCCCTCACACTGCTTATCTCTACCCACCACCCTCCCCTCACACTGCTTATTTCTAGCCCCACCCTTCCCTCACACTGCTTATCTCTACCCACCACCCTCCCCTCACACTGCTTATTTCTAGCCCCACCCTTCCCTAATATATTTCTTTATATTTTCCCTATAACGCTTCCTCTCCTTTTTCCATCACACAATGCTATCCTTACTGCTATTTCTCCCATTGCTAATCTCACTAGCCCTAAGCACTTCCTACCACACTGAGCTCCATAATCTTCCCCTCTTCCCCACCTTTCTCAGACCTCTTCCAACATATAACCAACCTACACTGACTATTGCCCCCTCTCTTTTGTCTCCCCCCTTTCAATGTCCTAAATTTAAACTCATGGCCTACCCTGCTCTTACTCCTAAGCCCAAACTCAAGTACCCCATTCCCCTTACTGACCACCCTAATATTTTCCATCTTGTCTTTGCTCTTCTGGTTTCTGGTGACATCCATCCCAATCCTGGTCCCTCCCCTCTCTCCACTCCCCCTCCACCTTCATCTGCTGTCCCCCAAAAACATCCTCAAATATCTCCATCCTAAAACATCTCTCTGTCTCTGCAATGAACATCCAAAGCCTAAACAACAAAACATCTGAACTTCACGCATGGTTGGCCTAACACAAACCCCACATCCTGGCCTTATCAAAAACCTGGCTAAAACCTCATATCAAGTCCTCTGAACTTCTCCCACCTCAATACAATATCTGTAGGTCTCATAGGACACCCAAAAAGGTGGTGGAGTGGCTATCCTGTACTCTGTTTTACTGATGCTAACACCTATAGACATTACCCTGCCTAGTTTCTCCCCTGCTGAACTACTGCTCCTAGACTGCCACATCAATAACTATAGGAAGTTTGCTATTGCCTCTATCTATATCCTCCCAGGTAAAAACATCCCTATCCTTGAACATATACTGTCCTGGATAAACACCTCCATCCCCTATGAAACCATCATTCTTGGAGATGTTAATATAGATTGGAACTCGCTTATTGGTGACTCACCCCAACATTTTCTAAACCTGTATGGATTCTCACAACTGAGCACTACCCCTACCCACTACAGTAAAAATGTTACTGGTTCCACAATTGACTGGATCTTGACCAACTCTCCAAACAAGTATTGCGAACCCTTCAACCGTCCCTGACTCTGTTAGTGACCATTCTCCCATCTCTATCTTAAGGCACTCTCCTCATCTCTCTAAGCCCCATCTCTACAGGGATTGTAGGAAACTGACTAACTTTTCCCCTGAAACCTTTAACTATAGACTCTCTGCCATCAACTGGTCTTTCCTAACAACTCTCCTGGTCAATGATGCTGTTACTAAATTCAACCACATTTTCCTTGATGTCCTAAACTCTCTTGCCCCAACTCGCAAAATCAGAATCAAATCTAATTTTGCCCCCTGGGTCTCCAAAACTACTCCTGCTTTGATGCATGAAAGAGATGCTCTATGGAAAAAATGGCAAACCACTAAAACCCCCACCTTCTCCAAGGTTATAAGCAACTCAGAAACCATGTAAAACAACATATTATTTTGGATAAACGCCAATATTTCACACAATTTCAAAGCTCTCACCCAAACGACCCCAAAAATGTCTCCTACCACCCCTAACCCTTTCCCCTATCACTCTCCCTCTGAAACTGCAGACGTACTCAACAAACACTTCATAGACAGCATCTCTAAACTCCTACCCTCTGATAACTCTGCTCATCCTAACTCTTCTGTGTCACCCTCACCTCCCCCTAGACCTCTATGCTCCTCTGTCTCTCAGCCTTTTACCTTGCAACCTGTTTCTACTAAATATATCAAATCCCTGCTTCTTAAACTAAAACCACGCTGTCCGTCCACTGATAAACTCCCCCCTCAATTTCTGAAAATTGTTGCTGACTCAATCACATATCCTGTATCTATCTCAATCAACCATGCCATTCAGGAATCTACAGTTCAGAAATATGAAAATCCTTCTATACCACTCCTCTGCACAAAGGTGGCAACTCTGTTGAACCCTCTAACTATTGACCAAGCACTATTCTCTCACCACTCTCTTAAGATCCTTGAAAAATGTATACATGCTCAACTACTGTCCTATTTCATTCATGAAAATCTCCTCATCTCCTTGCAACATGGTTTCTGCCCTAAACACAGTACCTCGACTGCCTTACTATCCTTTACTCAAAAGGTTGCAGAAGCTAGGGACCACAACCTCCTTGTCTCCTGTCTATTCCTTGATCTCTGTAAAGCTTTTGACACTGTGTCTCATCCCATCCTTCTTAGAAACTCTCAGACCCCAGTACAGTGCTGCACTCTCATATCATATGCCTGCAACCCTAAGCTACACCACAGTAATTTGGGATTTTGCTGGCTAGCTCCCTGTAGCCATAGATACCCCGCAGACTCCTCCTGCCATCCGCTACAAATACTCAGCACAAAGGCCTCTCTATTATGGTAAGGTTTCATCATGTTAACATGGTACAGTTTGTGCCCTTGCCTCCTTACCACTTTCAGGGGTCCCTCTCAAGCTGACAGCAGCTTGTTGTGTCTGACAGGAGTGAGAACAATAATCTGCTGGCCCACAGCATACTCTCTAGCTTGAGCATTCCTGTCATACTAGACATTTTTCTGCTGTTGGGCTTCTGCAAGGTTTTCCTGGGCCAAGCCCATGAGTTCCCTGAGCTTTGTCCTGAGGTTTAGGACATATGCCACAACAGACGTCTTGTGGAATTCACACTCATCACAAATTAAATCTCGAGGTTCCCTCACCCTATGCCCATACAGCAACTCAAAGGGTGAAACACTTGTGGATTTCTGGGGCACCTCTCTGTAAGCAAACAACAGATGAGGCAAGTATTTGTCCTACTCCCTCTTAAACTGGTCTGTAAATGCCTGTAGCATAGTCTTTAGTGCAGAGTTTAACCTCTTCACTAGACCATTAGTCTGGGGATGGTAGAGGGTGGTCTTTAAGTGTTTCACCCCACAGTGCTTACACAGACAAGCCAGCAGGTCTGACATGAAATTGGCACCTCTGTCAGACAGTATTGCCTTTGGGAAACCTACCCTGCTGAAAATCTCTAGCAAAGCATTTGCCACCTTTACAGCCTCAATGGAGGACAGGGCCACTGCTTCAGGGAATCTGGTAGCATAATCTACTGCCACTAGGATATATTTCATCCCTGTGGAACTTGGGGTTCTCAGAGGACCCACAAAATCCATAGCTACCCTCTGAAATGGCTCCTCAATCAAAGGCAAAGGCATCAAAGGAGATTTCACCTTGCCTCCTGCCTTGCCTACCTTTTGGCACTGCGCACAGGTCCTGCAGTACCCTGTTACATCTCTGGAAATTCCAGGCCAATAGAAGTTCTACATAATACAACTCTTTGTATGCTTTATGCCCATATGACCTGCGAAGGGAATGCCATGGACTATGTCTAGAAGTGCCAGATGATAAGCTTTGGGCACTAGCAACTGCTGTATTTTCTCACCTTCTAGCCCTCCCTCAGGGGTCCACTCTCTATACAGTAACCCTTTTTCCCAGTATACAGATTCCCCTTTTCCTTGAGAATCAGGTTCTTCACTAGCAACCTCCCTCAGGCCTTATAATGTAGGGTCTGAGAGCTAAGCCTGTCTCAACTCTCTCTTTGTAACTCTTCCCAGCTCCCCTTCCACAGGACATTGGTATGCTCTGACAGCGGTGCCTCACTGTCAGCCTGGGTACCACTTCTCTCCTCTGCTCTTGCAGTCACTCTGTCCATCAGTACCTACAAGCAGCTGTGGCTCACATGCAATCTTGTTGCTACAGGGTAGCTCCCTCCCTGATGTAGCCACCTGACCAATCCTGGCTTCAAGTGTGCAGTCCGTCTGGGACCCTGCAGGCTACCAGACCCACATGCTTGCCTCTAAGCTTGCCAGCATATAACTGCATGCACACAAGGTACTGCATTATCAGAATCATTCCCTACCAGGTCACCTGCAGGGATATACTGCATGCACACAAGGTACTGTATTATTTAAATCATTCCCTACCAGGTCATCTGCAGGGATATACTGCATGCACACAAGGTACTGTATTATTTAAATCATTCCCTACCAGGTCACCTGCAGGGATATACTGCATGCACTCAAGGTACTGTATTATTTAAATCATTCCCTACCAGGTCATCTGCAGGGATATACTGCATGCACACAAGGTACTGTATTATTTAAATCATTCCCTACCAGGTCACCTGCAGGGATATACTGCATGCACTCAAGGTACTGTATTATTTAAATCATTCCCTACCAGGTCATCTGCAGGGATATACTGCATGCACACAAGGTACTGCATTATCAGAATCATTCCCTACCAGGTCACCTGCAGGGATATACTGCATGCACTCAAGGTACTGCATTATCAGAATCATTCCCTACCAGGTCACCTGCAGGGATATACTGCATGCACACAAGGTACTGCATTATCAGAATCATTCCCTACCAGGTCATCTGCAGGGATATACTGCATGCACTGAAGGTACTGTATTATTTAAATCATTCCCTACCAGGTCATCTGCAGGGATATACTGCATGCACACAAGGTACTGTATTATTTAAATCATTCCCTACCAGGTCACCTGCAGGGATATACTGCATGCACACAAGGTACTGCATTATCAGAATCATTCCCTACCAGGTCACCTGCAGGGATATACTGCATGCACACAAGGTACTGCATTATCAGAATCATTCCCTACCAGGTCACCTGCAGGGATATACTGCATGCACACAAGGTACTGCATTATCAGAATCATTCCCTACCAGGTCATCTGCAGGGATATACTGCATGCACACAAGGTACTGTATTATCAGAATCATTCCCTACCAGGTCACCTGCAGGGATATACTGCATGCACACAAGGTACTGTATTATTTAAATCATTCCCTACCAGGTCACCTGCAGGGATATACTGCATGCACACAAGGTACTGCATTATCAGAATCATTCCCTACCAGGTCATCTGCAGGGATATACTGCATGCACACAAGGTACTGCATTATCAGAATCATTCCCTACCAGGTCACCTGCAGGGATATACTGCATGCACACAAGGTACTGCATTATCAGAATCATTCCCTACCAGGTCACCTGCAGGGATATACTGCATGCACACAAGGTACTGCATTATCAGAATCATTCCCTACCAGGTCACCTGCAGGGATATACTGCATGCACACAAGGTACTGCATTATCAGAATCATTCCCTACCAGGTCACCTGCAGGGATATACTGCATGCACACAAGGTACTGCATTATCAGAATCATTCCCTACCAGGTCATCTGCAGGGATATACTGCATGCACACAAGGTACTGCATTATCAGAATCATTCCCTACCAGGTCACCTGCAGGGATATACTGCATGCACACAAGGTACTGCATTATCAGAATCATTCCCTACCAGGTCACCTGCAGGGATATACTGCATGCACACAAGGTACTGCATTATCAGAATCATTCCCTACCAGGTCACCTGCAGGGATATACTGCATGCACACAAGGTACTGCATTATCAGAATCATTCCCTACCAGGTCACCTGCAGGGATATACTGCATGCACACAAGGTACTGCATTATCAGAATCATTCCCTACCAGGTCACCTGCAGGGATATACTGCATGCACACAAGGTACTGTATTATCAGAATCATTCCTACCAGGTCACCTGCAGGGATATACTGCATGCACACAAGGTACTGCATTATCAGAATCATTCCCTACCAGGTCACCTGCAGGGATATACTGCATGCACTCAAGGTACTGCATTATCAGAATCATTCCCTACCAGGTCATCTGCAGGGATATACTGCATGCACACAAGGTACTGTATTATCAGAATCATTCCCTACCAGGTCACCTGCAGGGATATACTGCATGCACACAAGGTACTGCATTATCAGAATCATTCCCTACCAGGTCACCTGCAGGGATATACTGCATGCACACAAGGTACTGCATTATCAGAATCATTCCCTACCAGGTCACCTGCAGGGATATACTGCATGCACACAAGGTACTGCATTATCAGAATCATTCCCTACCAGGTCACCTGCAGGGATATACTGCATGCACACAAGGTACTGCATTATCAGAATCATTCCCTACCAGGTCATCTGCAGGGATATACTGCATGCACACAAGGTACTGCATTATCAGAATCATTCCCTACCAGGTCACCTGCAGGGATATACTGCATGCACACAAGGTACTGCATTATCAGAATCATTCCCTACCAGGTCACCTGCAGGGATATACTGCATGCACACAAGGTACTGCATTATCAGAATCATTCCCTACCAGGTCACCTGCAGGGATATACTGCATGCACACAAGGTACTGCATTATCAGAATCATTCCCTACCAGGTCATCTGCAGGATATACTGCATGCACACAAGGTACTGCATTATCAGAATCATTCCCTACCAGGTCACCTGCAGGGATATACTGCATGCACACAAGGTACTGCATTATCAGAATCATTCCTACCAGGTCATCTGCAGGGATATACTGCATGCACACAAGGTACTGCATTATCAGAATCATTCCCTACCAGGTCACCTGCAGGGATATACTGCATGCACACAAGGTACTGCATTATCAGAATCATTCCCTACCAGGTCATCTGCAGGGATATACTGCATGCACACAAGGTACTGCATTATCAGAATCATTCCCTACCAGGTCATCTGCAGGGATATACTGCATGCACACAAGGTACTGCATTATCAGAATCATTCCCTACCAGGTCACCTGCAGGGATATACTGCATGCACACAAGGTACTGCATTATCAGAATCATTCCCTACCAGGTCACCTGCAGGGATATACTGCATGCACACAAGGTACTGCATTATCAGAATCATTCCCTACCAGGTCACCTGCAGGGATATACTGCATGCACACAAGGTACTGCATTATCAGAATCATTCCCTACCAGGTCACCTGCAGGGATATACTGCATGCACACAAGGTACTGCATTATCAGAATCATTCCCTACCAGGTCACCTGCAGGGATATACTGCATGCACACAAGGTACTGCATTATCAGAATCATTCCCTACCAGGTCACCTGCAGGGATATACTGCATGCACACAAGGTACTGCATTATCAGAATCATTCCCTACCAGGTCACCTGCAGGGATATACTGCATGCACACAAGGTACTGCATTATCAGAATCATTCCCTACCAGGTCACCTGCAGGATATACTGCATGCACACAAGGTACTGCATTATCAGAATCATTCCCTACCAGGTCATCTGCAGGGATATACTGCATGCACACAAGGTACTGCATTATCAGAATCATTCCCTACCAGGTCACCTGCAGGGATATACTGCATGCACACAAGGTACTGCATTATCAGAATCATTCCCTACCAGGTCACCTGCAGGGATATACTGCATGCACACAAGGTACTGCATTATCAGAATCATTCCCTACCAGGTCACCTGCAGGGATATACTGCATGCACACAAGGTACTGCATTATCAGAATCATTCCCTACCAGGTCACCTGCAGGGATATACTGCATGCACACAAGGTACTGCATTATCAGAATCATTCCCTACCAGGTCACCTGCAGGATATACTGCATGCACACAAGGTACTGCATTATCAGAATCATTCCCTACCAGGTCATCTGCAGGGATATACTGCATGCACACAAGGTACTGCATTATCAGAATCATTCCCTACCAGGTCACCTGCAGGGATATACTGCATGCACACAAGGTACTGCATTATCAGAATCATTCCCTACCAGGTCACCTGCAGGGATATACTGCATGCACACAAGGTACTGCATTATCAGAATCATTCCCTACCAGGTCACCTGCAGGGATATACTGCATGCACACAAGGTACTGCATTATCAGAATCATTCCCTACCAGGTCACCTGCAGGATATACTGCATGCACACAAGGTACTGCATTATCAGAATCATTCCCTACCAGGTCACCTGCAGGGATATACTGCATGCACACAAGGTACTGCATTATCAGAATCATTCCCTACCAGGTCACCTGCAGGGATATACTGCATGCACACAAGGTACTGCATTATCAGAATCATTCCCTACCAGGTCACCTGCAGGGATATACTGCATGCACACAAGGTACTGCATTATCAGAATCATTCCCTACCAGGTCACCTGCAGGGATATACTGCATGCACACAAGGTACTGCATTATCAGAATCATTCCCTACCAGGTCACCTGCAGGGATATACTGCATGCACACAAGGTACTGCATTATCAGAATCATTCCCTACCAGGTCATCTGCAGGGATATACTGCATGCACACAAGGTACTGCATTATCAGAATCATTCCCTACCAGGTCATCTGCAGGGATATACTGCATGCACACAAGGTACTGCATTATCAGAATCATTCCCTACCAGGTCACCTGCAGGGATATACTGCATGCACACAAGGTACTGCATTATCAGAATCATTCCCTACCAGGTCACCTGCAGGGATATACTGCATGCACACAAGGTACTGCATTATCAGAATCATTCCCTACCAGGTCACCTGCAGGGATATACTGCATGCACACAAGGTACTGCATTATCAGAATCATTCCCTACCAGGTCACCTGCAGGGATATACTGCATGCACACAAGGTACTGCATTATCAGAATCATTCCCTACCAGGTCACCTGCAGGGATATACTGCATGCACACAAGGTACTGCATTATCAGAATCATTCCCTACCAGGTCACCTGCAGGGATATACTGCATGCACACAAGGTACTGCATTATCAGAATCATTCCCTACCAGGTCACCTGCAGGGATATACTGCATGCACACAAGGTACTGCATTATCAGAATCATTCCCTACCAGGTCATCTGCAGGGATATACTGCATGCACACAAGGTACTGCATTATCAGAATCATTCCCTACCAGGTCACCTGCAGGGATATACTGCATGCACACAAGGTACTGCATTATCAGAATCATTCCCTACCAGGTCACCTGCAGGGATATACTGCATGCACACAAGGTACTGCATTATCAGAATCATTCCCTACCAGGTCACCTGCAGGGATATACTGCATGCACACAAGGTACTGCATTATCAGAATCATTCCCTACCAGGTCACCTGCAGGGATATACTGCATGCACACAAGGTACTGCATTATCAGAATCATTCCCTACCAGGTGACCTGCAGGTATACTGCATGCACACAAGGTACTGCATTATCAGAATCATTCCCTACCAGGTCACCTGCAGGGATATACTGCATGCACACAAGGTACTGCATTATCAGAATCATTCCCTACCAGGTCACCTGCAGGGATATACTGCATGCACACAAGGTACTGCATTATCAGAATCATTCCCTACCAGGTCACCTGCAGGGATATACTGCATGCACACAAGGTACTGCATTATCAGAATCATTCCCTACCAGGTCATCTGCAGGGATATACTGCATGCACACAAGGTACTGCATTATCAGAATCATTCCCTACCAGGTCACCTGCAGGGATATACTGCATGCACACAAGGTACTGCATTATCAGAATCATTCCCTACCAGGTCATCTGCAGGGATATACTGCATGCACACAAGGTACTGCATTATCAGAATCATTCCCTACCAGGTCACCTGCAGGGATATACTGCATGCACACAAGGTACTGCATTATCAGAATCATTCCCTACCAGGTCACCTGCAGGGATATACTGCATGCACACAAGGTACTGCATTATCAGAATCATTCCCTACCAGGTCACCTGCAGGGATATACTGCATGCACACAAGGTACTGCATTATCAGAATCATTCCCTACCAGGTCATCTGCAGGGATATACTGCATGCACACAAGGTACTGCATTATCAGAATCATTCCCTACCAGGTCACCTGCAGGGATATACTGCATGCACACAAGGTACTGCATTATCAGAATCATTCCCTACCAGGTCACCTGCAGGGATATACTGCATGCACACAAGGTACTGCATTATCAGAATCATTCCCTACCAGGTCACCTGCAGGGATATACTGCATGCACACAAGGTACTGCATTATCAGAATCATTCCCTACCAGGTCACCTGCAGGGATATACTGCATGCACACAAGGTACTGCATTATCAGAATCATTCCCTACCAGGTCATCTGCAGGGATATACTGCATGCACACAAGGTACTGCATTATCAGAATCATTCCCTACCAGGTCACCTGCAGGGATATACTGCATGCACACAAGGTACTGCATTATCAGAATCATTCCCTACCAGGTCACCTGCAGGGATATACTGCATGCACACAAGGTACTGCATTATCAGAATCATTCCCTACCAGGTCACCTGCAGGGATATACTGCATGCACACAAGGTACTGCATTATCAGAATCATTCCCTACCAGGTCACCTGCAGGGATATACTGCATGCACACAAGGTACTGCATTATCAGAATCATTCCCTACCAGGTCACCTGCAGGGATATACTGCATGCACACAAGGTACTGCATTATCAGAATCATTCCCTACCAGGTCACCTGCAGGGATATACTGCATGCACACAAGGTACTGCATTATCAGAATCATTCCCTACCAGGTCATCTGCAGGGATATACTGCATGCACACAAGGTACTGCATTATCAGAATCATTCCCTACCAGGTCACCTGCAGGGATATACTGCATGCACACAAGGTACTGCATTATCAGAATCATTCCCTACCAGGTCACCTGCAGGGATATACTGCATGCACACAAGGTACTGCATTATCAGAATCATTCCCTACCAGGTCATCTGCAGGGATATACTGCATGCACACAAGGTACTGCATTATCAGAATCATTCCCTACCAGGTCACCTGCAGGGATATACTGCATGCACACAAGGTACTGCATTATCAGAATCATTCCCTACCAGGTCACCTGCAGGGATATACTGCATGCACACAAGGTACTGCATTATCAGAATCATTCCCTACCAGGTCACCTGCAGGGATATACTGCATGCACACAAGGTACTGCATTATCAGAATCATTCCCTACCAGGTCATCTGCAGGGATATACTGCATGCACACAAGGTACTGCATTATCAGAATCATTCCCTACCAGGTCACCTGCAGGATATACTGCATGCACACAAGGTACTGCATTATCAGAATCATTCCCTACCAGGTCACCTGCAGGGATATACTGCATGCACACAAGGTACTGCATTATCAGAATCATTCCCTACCAGGTCACCTGCAGGGATATACTGCATGCACACAAGGTACTGCATTATCAGAATCATTCCCTACCAGGTCACCTGCAGGGATATACTGCATGCACACAAGGTACTGCATTATCAGAATCATTCCCTACCAGGTCACCTGCAGGGATATACTGCATGCACACAAGGTACTGCATTATCAGAATCATTCCCTACCAGGTCATCTGCAGGGATATACTGCATGCACACAAGGTACTGCATTATCAGAATCATTCCCTACCAGGTCACCTGCAGGGATATACTGCATGCACACAAGGTACTGCATTATCAGAATCATTCCCTACCAGGTCATCTGCAGGGATATACTGCATGCACACAAGGTACTGCATTATCAGAATCATTCCCTACCAGGTCACCTGCAGGGATATACTGCATGCACTCAAGGTACTGCATTATCAGAATCATTCCCTACCAGGTCATCTGCAGGGACATCCTCAAACACACCTACCTGCTTGTTTCCTTTTTCATCCCCTTAGTCAAAGTGAACCCTAGCCAAAGGCATTTGGAATTGGGACCCTCCTAAAGCCCTGACTAGAGTAGACTGCCCAAGCAAGTAATGCTCCTCTTTAACCATTGCAGGCCTCACAATGGTTAGATCAGAGGCTGTGCCTCTCTTAGCAGTGGCCTGTTTTCCATCTACTAAGATAGTATATAACGTCTTGTGGCAGTTTGGTACCCTTGTTGTCTTTAGACAACTTACTGTTTTTAGACAACTTACTGTTGGCATTCTGTCATTTCCCCTTACTGCCTCTCCCACCTTTTGTTCCTCACCCTGCCTCCATGGACATCTACATGCTACATGACCCCACTGATTGCATTTAAAACAGTTAACCCTTGGTGCTGACTGTGTACCTGAACTAATGGCTTCCCCTGATGGACTCTGTTGGGGCAGTCTGGGCTGCCCACCATGGGTTCCCTTAGATACATGAGCAGCACTGGGTATCCCTTTCCTGTGCAGTGATGCCCTGCTTGCTAGGTATAGGTCTCCCTTTTTCCCCCAACTCATCTGCAGTATTGCATAGTCTATCAGCTAACCAGATCCTCATGTCCTCAGGCAAACTGCTAAGGGCTTGTTCCTTCACCAAAAGGTCTGCCAGCCCTTCAAAAGTGGTGATCTGACACCCAGTCACCCATCTATGAAAATAAGTGCTTAACTCAGCAATATAGTCACACACACTTTCATCTGCCTTGCATCTATGCATCTATGCTAACAAAACTTTTTTCTATACACTTCAGGTGTTAACATAAAACACTCTAATAAACAATTTTAAAAGTATTATAATTTAAGCAATCAGTATCAGACAATTTAGAAATAGCAGTTACAGCTTTACCATGGAGTAAGGGGGACAGGAACCATACCTAGAGCCCTTGGTCAACATTATACTGTTTACATACCCTTTCAAACATATGAATAAAACTATCAAAATTATCCCCCTCTGTAAATTGTGGAAGAAATTTACTGACCTTTGTTACTTCTGAGGTTCAGTTACTCCCTTCCCCGTTACCCCCATGACCCTGACAAAGAGTCAGCATCTCCTTTTCATGTTGCTTCTGCCTCTCATTTTCTTCGGCCTCTAGATGTCTCAGTCTCTCAGCTGATTCTATTTCCAAACCTTTTGTCTCCAGTTCCAGTCTCTTTAACTCCAGACAGATTTTTAAGTTGTGTTGTTGCCTTATAAAAAGAGTTTCTCTGTTCTGATTCTTGGCTGGGGTGCATTCTGTGTGGAGTCTGCATATCCTACGTGTTTGTGGGGGTTTCCTCTGGGTGCTCCGGTTTCCTCCAATGTTACAAAGACATGTGTCTGAAGTGTTTCCCCCTGGGCTGCTGTTGAAAATTGGCTTTGTTCCAAGTCAGAGATTCCTGGTAAAAAATGTAAAATAAAAATATACACATCACATACAGTTGTAACACAAGCATCTTATATGGATCTTGTTGATATTCACAAATAACATATAATTATTTACAAAATTCCAGATGGCTGAGCTGGCAGTATTTCTCTTTCTCACACAAGGATTCATAGACCCTCCCCAGCATGGATAGCTTCCTTTATATCCTATCTCCCTCCTCACACACACACCCCCAACACACCCACCCTCCCACACACAGAGGAGAGTATGAGTGAGAAAGAGTGAGAACCACAGAGGGTGGTATGTGAGTGATTTTGATTTGCATATCCACAATTCACTGCTGTAAAGTTTAGTTATGGGGTGAACTTTTCAGTATGCAGAGTCACACTGCAGAACAGATGAATGCGCTATTTTCAGCTTTCTTTTTTCAAGACAAAATAAGTAAATTGCTATTATATTAATATCAAAATTCTCCTATATATAAAATTCAGACAGCTTGTATGATTTAAATTCCTGGTGTATGATTGTACGAGAATATGCGGAGCAACTTAAGTTTTTTTTTCACTTAAAGAGTAGTATTTTATGTTTGTATTTTCTGCCCCCTGAAGACTTTGATTGCTGCAGTATAATTTGCAGGCTATATAGTCTTACTCTCATGTTGGATAGTATTTGAAATTTCTGTTTGTCAAGAATGCATTTATTGAAGTGTTTGTATACCAGCAATCATTTCTTACAGTGTGCTTCATCGAGAAATTGAAGCACTGATAAAAGTAATGAAATTGTGCCACACTTTATGTTCTCATATCTCATTATTTGTTTTAAGAGTAGCCTGAACTAATTTGAGAACTCTGCAAGGCCGACATTGTTCAGCTAAGCAACTCTATGTTTATGTCAGACTTGCCTGCAGTACCAGGTCTGTCATACAGGTAAAGGAAACAACTTAAACCTGTCAGCACAAGAGCTCCACCTGGAGCATGGACTGGTAAGTGCAGTCAGCATGGCCATCACGCGTGCACATTCATCCTTTCAAGAAGGAGGCAGAGGACTTATAGTTCCACTATCTCATTAAAACTCTCCACATAGAAAACTGGAGAAAAATCTCTATGCTATTAAAGTAAATACTTTAATATAATTTGGTACTTAACGCAAGTACCTAATTCTGTAACATGAGCAGCAAATACATAAATTTCACTGATTACCCAGTGCTCAACCACCTGTAAAGTTTTTTCTTGTAGTGATGTAATAAACAAAGCTGACAACTAATTATGTCATCGTAAATTGTCCATGTGTGTACAGTATGCTATTGTGAATTATGCATGTGTAAATATAAGATCTAGACTGAGATGGAGCTTTTCTCCCCAGCCACCACTGAAAATGGTCTTTTCCCAGTCAACAAAGACAAATAAATCAGTAAAATAACTCTCAAATGTCCTTACATTCACTGGTGCAGTATTCGTTACTTAAAGGGAGAGTGTCAAGATTCTCTGCTTGTCTGGATGTTTTCGTTTGGATGGTAGGTCATGTGATCTTTTAGTTTACATTCAGGCAGCTTTAGTCTAAGAGCTCAGGTTTCAGTACTTTGGGGTGGGGGTAACTAGCACATCAGAAAATGCTAGCAGTTTCCTCTGTGTACCCCATTTTATCTGCAGCCCCATGCTAACAGGAAAACTTTAGCAGTCTTTGAAGTAGAGCTTATGTAAGCTACTTTTTTTCCAGGCAGACACAGTAGTGGACTTTTTAAAATATTTTCTGCAACATGGTTTCTTGGTTGTTTTGATTTAATGATGATGGAAACAGATGCTGTGGATGTGTTTTATTGTACTGTCTGGAGCAGTGCTCTTCATTTGCGAATGTAACTGCTCATTGAGGTGTTTTTTACATATCTCTCTCTCTCTCAGTTTGTTCCAGTGATGAGTCCTACTGTTGTATGGGAAAAGGGCACAACGACTATGGAAGATGTCCAAAGGTGAATAGTACAGGAAGCATTAATGCTGATGGAGGGGGAATAATCAGAATGTGTCAGGAAAAGGAAAAGAAAGTACATCACTTTCACCAGGGATAATCTGTTGTAGATGTCACAGCAATAAGCAAAACAGTCTACAAGTAATGACCAAAACAGCCAGAAGAGCTGGTTCAAATGTAGACAGAATTAACTTTCCAGTACAAAGTAAAGATCTCAAAAAGTGTCATCTGTTTACTAGTCGGACTTGTATGCAAATTACTTCTTTGTAGAGCAACTTGAGTAAGGTCTGTAGTAGAAACTTAGGAAACATCTCCTCAGAACCAGTCATGTGCTTGTGAGGAAGACATGGGAGAAGCCCTGTCATTATCAGAATCCTCTGATAAAACATCCTCATGATTTCAAAAGCTGCAAGCTCAGTAATTCATTTTTATTAACACACCCAGATGCAATATGTTTAACCTTTTCTTTTTCCTATGGACAATCCTAGGAGGAGAGCAACTGAATGCATGACATTTCAAACCAGAAAACAGACCACTTACTCTGGCCACCCTAGCAAAAACCTCCAGGAGAAACTTCCTACCCAAAGCTGATGGTTGTCCCATACCCAGTATGGACCCTGCAACAGCCACAGAAGGTATGGCTTACCCCTGGCCCATGGTGCCAAAAAGAACTATACTAAAAGGTCCTGGTGAAACTAGTCAGTGGTCTGAGTAACAAGCTATGGCCACTGCAGAGTCACCCACCAATGGCTGAGCAGCAGACTGAGTGTACAGTACAGGTAAGGACTCTACTTAGTTACATGAGGAGGAAGAACCATAGGACCAGTAAGTGTATCCATGTTCCTGCCAAAGGAAATGCTTGTTGAACACACATGAATTTGTATACAGGGGTATAGCCATGGTTTTGGGAATTGTATACCAGTTTTCAGAAAGTTTCCACCCCATCAAAGAAAGGGTGAACCTGACAAACAAGTAATTAAGTAGATAAGTAAGTAGTTGAATAAGTAAATAAAAATATTTACACATCCAAGCATTCTCAAAGGAAAGAAGAATAAAAATGCAGGTCAGATTTCAAAACAGTTGCTTTCAATGTAACTCTGCCTTGATGCTGTAAGACTTGCTCTCATTGTAAGTGACTTATTTTAGTCTAAGACCTATTTATAAACAGGCTTACACCACGGGCTAGATTCCAACTGTTGTCTCGGTAAACTGGGAGTCGGTGTTCTTGGATTCCGCTAATGTGAAGTATTTATGTATGTATATATGTGTACACACACATACATACACACACACACACACCCCACACACACACACACACACACACACACACACACACACACACACACACGTATATATGTGTGCAACTGTAAACAATTGTAACCCAATTTTTGCGGTTGCGAAATTCGCATAGTTCAAGTGCTTATAACACTTTTGACACTTTTTGCATGTTATTTCACATCCTTACCAAGGAAGACTAACTTGGGCTTACATTCAAGAAGAAAAATTATTGCACAATTCTTCTTACTGTTTAGTGTGCATTACACACACAATGCTTCAGTTCTCAGGGCTGCTTTCTCACTGATGAAAGGAGTAGCTAAAACATTGAATGCATTATAGGTTCATAGGTTCATACTAGGCTATCTGCCTTAGGGCATTTGCAAGCCTAGCCAGAGTGTGTTTGGCTGTCGCCACCCTTTGAATTGAGTTTACTGTGCCATTTTTTGGGTTAGTTTACTGTGCCTCTGTCTAGTAGTGACACAGAAGTAATCCCCGGGGTAAACCTACGATCTCCCATCCACTCGTCAAGATTCCTCTTGAAGAGAGTCAATGAGGGACTCTGCCTAATATGGACTGGGATTCTATTCCAGAGTGAAGGGAGCCTCTGGGTTATGAATCTGTCCCTCCAGCATGTCCTATTTATTTCTGTGCTGAGGTTCAAGTCCCTCGAGCACGTAGCTCTAAGGGATTTGGATTTTCTGAGGTGGAGCATGTCAATTAAGTCCGGGTTTGACATAGCTTTATACGTCAGGCATAGATCGCCTCTAAGTAGGCAGTATGCTACTGAGTTAAGCTGGAGTTTCTTTAACCGAGCAGCATATGGCATCTGTTTGAGTCCCTTGATCCTCTTTGTGAGGTACTTTTGGGGTCTTTCTAGTTGCTGCAGGTGTCGGGTAAGGTATATCCCAAATGGGGCATTGTATTCTATTATGGGCCTGATGAGGGATGAATAAAGGGGCACTATGACCTCCCTTGATCTAGATGTGAATCCTTTCATGATAAGGCGGTCTATATAGAAGGTCTTTCTAACCACTTTGGCAATGTGGTTGTCAAAGGAGAGATTACTATCAACTTGGGTCCCCGGGTCCCTAATTACTTCTTCCGTACTTAATGGATTACCACCTATGTGGTAATTTGTGGGCACTTTGTTTTTGCCAAAGAGTATGACTATACACTTTTTGGTGTTTAGCTTTAGGTCATAGCTCTGGCACCAGTTATTTGTCTCTGTGAGACCCTTTTGGAGGATGCTTGTGTCAGCTGGAGAGTCAATTATGGTGCCCAGTTTTCAGTCGTCTGCGAACTTGGTCAGCCACAGTCCTCCCATGTTAGCCTGTACCTCAGAAAAATATATACCGAACAAGAGAGGTCCCAGGACTGAGCCTTGTGGGATGCCACTTGTAACTGGTTTCGAGTCTGACATGGCTCTAGCAATTCTGACCATGTGAGTTCTGTCTATGAGCCAGTTTGCAACCCATCTTATGACATAGGGGTTTATATTTAAGCTGGAGAGCTTATCTATGATGCCCGAGTGGGCTATTGTGTCGAAGGCTTTTGCGAGGTCCAGGTAGGCTGTGTGGACAACCTTCCCTTCATCAATGGCCTTGGTGACTGTTTCAAAGAAGTCGACCAGGTTCAAGAGGCAGGATCTGCCCTTAACAAAGCCGAACTGGGTAGGATCCAGTGTCTGTAGGTCCCTAATGTCTTTGTTTATGAGTTCCATGATGATCCTCTCCATAGCTTTGCAGACCAGGCTAGTCAGGCTTATGGGGCGATAGTTTCCAGGGTCCGTAGAGGCACCACCTTTGTGGAGTGGGACCACTGTCGCTGTACGCCATTCTTTGGGTACATATCCTGTAGTAAGGCTGAGATTGAACAGCAGCTTTATGTGAGGGTTTAGCTCTTCTTGAAGTTCATGTAGGACGCAGCCCAGGACACCGTCTGGTCCCACTGATGCTGTGTTTTTTGCTTTGGAGAGGGCGGCTTTCACCTGAGCATCTGAGATGTTAGGGAGGCAGCACTCTGCCGGGATAGTTATTTGCTCTTTTGGGGGGGGGGGAGTTTGCACTGAATCTGTCTGCCAGGATGTTGGCAATGTCTGTGGGTTCAGTGTATTTTTTGTCGTTTTGGATCAACTCTGAGCATATCTGGGAGTTGCCACCCAGGTTCCTAACATAACTAAAGAAAGCCTTGTGATTTTCTTTAGAGTCCTGTGCAATTTTTCACCCGAAGCTGGCCTTGGAGGATTTTATGAGGGATCGTAGTTTTTTGCTAGTACTGATTTATTTATTTTATTTTATTTATTTAACATTTGTTGACCGGGAATGTCCGACTAGGTTCCACAGAGCCTGTTTTCAGCGGAGGCCCGGGGAGAAATGCTCCAGATGCATGTCTTTGGAATCAGATCAGAGATGCCTTCCCTTTTAGGGATTTTGCTCTATCATGTAGTAGCTTCCTCCTTCTGTTGTACAGCTTATTTATGGCTAGGGTCCACCAGACTGGATGCCTGCCTTTGGAAGATTGGGTCTTGGTTTTGTTTGCGATAGCATGATCCATGCATTCCTGGAGGTGTCCATAGAATGCATTTATAAAGGATTCTGCCATTTGGGCCGTAGTTTCCACTGGCCTGGGGGCTGTGAAGGATTCCACCTCGGTTTTGAGAGGTGTGAAGTTCGCTTTTGTGAAGTTTTTCACTGTGGTTTTCTGGGCTGGGGGTGGGGTCGGGATGTGGATATCCAGTGAGATTAATTTATGGTCCGATCTTACCACAGAGGGGTATACCTCTGGTATGGAGCATAGAGTCCCCATGTTGGTGATGACCAGGTCCAGTATGTTTTCCCCTCTTGTGGGAGTGGTGACTAGTTGTTCCATAGCATTTGAGTTTATAAATTCTAGGAACCTTTGGACTAGGGTGTTGGGGCTTGAGTAGTGCTCCCAGTCTATGTTTGGGTAGTTGAAGTCACCCAATATAATGGTGTTTGGAGAGATCTTCATATCCTCCAGTGATCTCAGGAAAGCCGAGTGGGATTCCTGATTTTGAGAGGGTGGTCTGTAACATGCTACAAACTGAAAGACAGTTTTCCCATTAACGTCTGAAGTCAAGACAGAAACTGGGAAGGGAATTGAAAGGCTAAAGCTGACTTTTCATTGTAACTGCCCAGTCTGCAAATGTTTTAATTCTGTCATAATGTTACTATATTTAGTAAGGTGCACATATGTTTGTATGGTAATTTCTACAACACTAATGGTCGGATTTCAGCATCGGCAAGCAAGTGGTATTATCACGAAAATCTGCTTGCGATAATACACAAGTACCATTTACTTATTTAAAAAAAGTCAAATTCCAGCACCTGCACAGTATAACTGTAAAAAGTGTATGCAGTGATATGCATGCCGTTTATCTGGATGTATCCACATTCAAGTGTGTGTGTGTGTGTGTGTGTGTGTGTGTGTGTGTGTGTAAATATATAGGTTTATAGGTGATTATTAGGCTAACTGTACAAGACCCTTTACAAACCAAGCAAATAATACAGAAGATGTGGCAGTATTGTATCTTAATTCACCAGATATGGGATGGGGTAGTATCAGGGTGGTGGGTCTTTGGGTGTTGGAGCCTTGAGTCATTTTACAGACTGCCTCTGACCATAAGGGACATTGGATGCGCCCCGGGAGTGAATTCACAGTTCCCCATCCATTTATCCAAATTCTTTTTCAAGAGAGTGAGGAACGGGCTTGGTTTTACAAAGATGAGAAGTCTATTCCATAGACGAGGTAACCTTTGGGATATGAATCTGTCTGTCCAGAAAGTTCTGTTAGAGTGCCAGATAAGGTCCAGATCTATGGAATGTGCAACCCTTGTATACTTTTTCTAGCAAATATGTAACATTTTCATAAGGGCTGGATCAGAGAATGGCTTATAGGTCAAACATAAGTCACCACTCAATAAACAATATGAGATGATGTAAAGGGATAGGGTCTTTAGTCAGTCTGCATAAGACATGTCTTATGCTTTGTATTTTTTAAGTGAGAAACCTCTTGGGCTGCTCGAATTTGTGTGAGTGCCTGGTTAGGTATATACAGAAGGGAGCAAAGTACTCGATTATGAGCCCGATGAGGGCTGAGTACAACGGCATTATGACTTCCTTTGATCTTCATGCCATGCCTTTTCTTATAAGTTGAGCCACACAGAAGGCATTCCTCACTACCGTAGCTATCTGGTGGACAAAGTTTAGGTTACTACCTATCTGTATTCCTAGGTACCTCACCACTGGGTCTACATTTAGGGGTGTGCTGTCAATATTGTAATTTGCAGGGATATCTGATTTACCAAAGGGTATGATTATGCATTTTTTAGCATTTAATCAAAGACCATGTTTTTTAGACCTATTTGTAGGATGTCAGCATTGTTTGAGGATACAATGATTGCTCCCGGCTTAAAGTAATTGGTGAAATTGGTGAGCCAGAGGCCCCCAATAGTGACTTTCACTTCAGTGAAGTATATACCAAACAGGAGGGGTCCCAACACTGACCCCTGAGGGACACCACTAGTAACAGGTTCCTTATCAGAGGTGGATTTGCCTATCTGAACACACAACACCTATGAACCTATGTGTCCTGTCAATGAGCCAGCTTACTATCAATGTGATGATGTAGAGGTTTATACCTAACTCAGTACGTTTATTTATGATCACCGAATGGGGGATTGTGTCAAAATCTTTGGCCAGCTCTAGATAAGTGGTATGTACTGTTTTACCTTCATCCATGGTCCTGGTGACTTTCTCAAAGAAGTCCACCAGACTGAGCAGGCAAGTCTTCCCTTTAACAAAGCCAATTGGGTCTGGGCCAGTGCTTGGAGAGTTCTTATGTTATTACTGATTAGGTCCATGATAATTCTCTCCATGGACTTGCAGATAAGACTGGTCAGTCTTATGGGCCTGTATTGCCTGAGTCAGTTGATGGGCCCCCTTGTGCAGAGAGACGACTGTTGCAGTCCCTGATTGCTCTGGGACAAAGCCCATCCAGAAGGTTTCTAGTGGGCCTGATAGATTCTATTTTAAGCTATGTAAGAAGCATCCTGAAATGCTGTCAGGACCCATGAAGTCTATGTTTTTGGCTTTAGTGAGTGCCGTAAAGACTTCTTCCCTCATAATGACTGGAAGGGGGATGGTTATGGTATTTCTTTGGATGTGGAAGTAGGTGAGAACTTTGAACTGAACTTGTCTGCCAGCAGATGTGCTACAATTGCAGGCTGCGTGTAAGAGTTGCCATTCAAGATTAACTTGGCACATTGCTGAGCATTGCCCCTGAGTTTACAAAAATAATTAAAAAAAGTCTTATGGTTATCTTTCACCTGGGAGGCTATCTTTGCTTCATAGTTTGCTTTGGCAGATTTGACCAGCACTCAATTTGTTTGTTTAGAAAGGACAGAGCCTTTTTGCATTGTTTTGTCTGTTCTTTCTTCCTGTCCACCAGGGTGGTTTATTTTTGCCAGTAATCATAGGTTTTACTAGGACAACTACCGCCTTCTCTATGCAGCTATGAATGTGGTTGTGCAGTGATTTTGTATAAAGTTCATAGTAGGCCTCAGTGGCACCTGAGTTCAAAGGGTGGCCTAATGGTTAAGGTCAAGAACACCACACCCCTCACGTAGAGCTTGCACGGCCAACCCAACTTAGCAAAAACACAAACGGCCAGCAAGATGCTTCCAACGCTATATTAAGAACTCATAGAAAGGACATAAAAATGCCCCTAAAGCAAAACTCAAACCGGTTTCGGCACAAAGCCTTCTTCAGTGAGACAAAAATATATGTGACATTGCCAACCTATCACCAAAAATATATATGATAGGGCAAAGTAAATCCTCCAATCATATTAGTTGATACACTTCTCATTAGAATAGAGATTTTCTCTTGAATTGCATTAGAAACATACATCAAAATATACATTTTTGACAAAGTACCCAGTATTCTATAACAAGTGGAATATAACAATAAATATAAAATATAGAACTAAACATACGTGGTGTTCTTGATGTTTCGGTTGTTCTCTCTGTGAGCAACGGTTCCTTGCTGTCGGTGGGAGAAGACTCCTCACTAAAAACTTTCTATTTACAATTTTGCCAACGCTGGTGCATGCACTTTTTTTCGTTACTGACAATCTACCTGGTATATGTGTTTCGTATGGTCATTGGGCGATGCGACTAGTGGATATATGTATTTTTGGATCAAAGGTTGAAGCGCCATTATACGTTCTGTCTACATAAATTAAGGTACTGTTTTTGGAATATATACTATTCGTGAGTACCGGGCCAAGGGTGAAGTGGATTTGTATTTTATTGCATCCTTTGGATATATATAATTTCAGACTTGGGACTATCATTCGTGAAGGGGTTGCAGCTCGCTAGTTGCGTGTCGGGCCTACAGGGAGTGTGCCTTTTTGGAATTATATATCATCCGTTTTACATCGAGTGAGGAACAAAGAGGACTTATCATTTTCATGAATGTGGCTTTATAATATTGGTGAATACCACTTGTGAAAGGACTTCGGCTTGTGAGTAACGAGCGGGGCCTATAAGCATATGGTGGATACACATACAGCTTAATGCGACTCCTTTTGTGTTCTTGGTGTCCTGGACACTTTAATCCACTGATACCTTTCACAATGATTTAGGATGAACAACGATATTGTTCATTAGCATTCATGGGACATTTTTTGTCATATTTATGATTTGCTATACTGTGATATGATACATTTGAGTCTCTCTATGTTCACATTTTGGTAACTATACAAAATATTAGATTACTAGCATAATATATTTAGGGGATAATCAGGTCTCTGGAGCTGTCCTTTTATGTAAAGGCTTATGCCAAGACAGTGGCGTAACTATGCTAGAAGCGCCCTGAGGCAAACTTTCGGGGCACTACTTATCATATACGCGTATATGCAGTGCATATATCACGTCTCGTGCGATAATGTCACACACACACAGACACACACACACACACACACACACACACACACACACACACACACACACACACACACACACACACACACACACACACACACACAGTAGCAAATATACAGAGTGTAGTTTTAAAATGCAGGAAACTATTTAAAAGTTGAGTTGCCAAAATGCAGGAACTTCCTAAAATAAAACTATGAATAAAAATAAATAAAATAAGCGACAATAATAACAAAAAACAAAAAAGTTCACTTGTTCAAAACAGACTACTAGAAAAAACTACAGTTCTGTAACAACAAAATTAATGGAAAACATAAAAAAAATAATGTACAGTAGTACAAAAATGAAACAATGAAAAAATGTTTTCAAAAAAAAAAAATAAAGCAATGTTGATTTTTTAAATCATTCAAAAACAAACATGCTGGAGCTCAGAGCTTTTTGCCCTTGAGCTTTTTTCAGATAACCTGAGTTCAAGATACCTGCTTTTATATTGAAGAGTCAACCAGGGAGGTCTCAACCCAGGTAGTGATGACAGTGAGTAGCTGATGTTGGCTGCCAGTTTGAGATGAAGATGGTGAAGTTTGTGTTGGAAAAGTCTCAAGTTGCTTGCAACAGACTGAGGACACTGCTACTTTGGAATGGAGATACAACTCACCTGTGCCATAGTGTTGCACTGCTGCAATTATTTTTGGTAGATAGAGCATGTAAACTGCAAGCCTTCAACAGCACGTGTACAGTGCATTCTGGCCATTCTGAAGGAGATGTTATGATTATGTGGAAAATCTAATCCCCAGTTGATGATGGATGCAGTCCATAACTCTTGCCTTCCTGTCCACCTGTGGAACCGTTATGGTTGGGTTGGGTAGAATGGTGGGGATAGGAGGGGATTTTGGGAGGGATAGTTACAGATAATAATAAAGGAATAGAGAAGAAAAAAAAGAATATAAAAATGAGAAAGCAATAGAGAAAAGAAGCAAGAAAGGGGGAAGCAGCAAATAACAAAGCACATGCAAGTAGACAGCTGACCAGCATGCAGCAGGGTGAGTACAAGGGGAGCAGAAGGAAGCAGAGCCAAACTAATACACCACAGCTACACCTTCTGCATCAGCACTTATTCTCTCTTCTGCTACTGCAAATTATGGAACTCCTCCACCCTCCCAATTATGCAAAACCCACCAAAGCCACCTCCTTCCAAAACTACAAAACTCCATACCAAAACAATTACCTAAACTTCACAGCTAAACCCACACAGCTCCCACTTGCATCATTACCACCCTGTCAAACTGCAATAATATAAACCACTATTAAAGTAAAAATGTCCAAAGGCAAAAGAAGTAAAGTAAAACAGATGCTTATAACATAAGGCATGAAGCAGCATGACATGCAGGCATGTTAAAATGTGCAAGTGTAAACTCATTTAGATGTAAAATGGTTTACCAATCATACTTAAAAAGGAATTAACAAATACAGCTATAACACTAAACCTTAAATAAACCACTTAACAAATTTTTATAACATGTGTCATTGTGGCATTAACAACCTGATACAGATAAGTAGTACTAAGCAAAAAAAAACAAAAAAATAAGCAAACAAGTAAAAAAGCAAAAAGACCGAAAAGCAAGCAAAAACAAGCAAAAAAGGACTAATAAACAAGAAAAAACACAGAAAAAAGTTTTAAGACCAGATCAAAATCCTTTTAGAAAAGAGATATACACCTCCAGTCTGCTGGAACCACAGTAAGTTAAGGTTAACCGGTGTAGAACCACCACCTGTTACTGCGGGAAGTACTGCTGTCAAGAAGTCTTAAGTCTGCTCGCTTACATACAAGCCTCCAAATATACTCGTACACAACATATCTCTGTGCCCTGCTCTCACCAAACGGTCAATTTAGAGTTTGCCATCACTCTCTCAACAACTACGGCCCTGATTTAAAGTCACATACCACGTAACAATAACATAACGCCCTCTCAACATAACAATAATACACTTTAACCATAAAAATTCTTCTTGTAAAAGCATTAATCATTGTTCCCAAACATTTCAAAATCGTACCATTCGGTTTATCTTTAGAAACAAAAAAATACCATTTGTTAATATAAACTGTACCACAAATATAGTGACTAACCACAGCACCCTGAACACACACTAATGGGCTGACAGTCCAGCTCCGAACCGACCTAACCAGTCAACCGTCCAGACCAGCGAAGAACACAGATCAACAAGTAATACGTGACACCTTGGCCACAAGTGACCACCCACAGAACCAAAACACGAAGTGAGCCCACACCCCCACGAGCAGTCACCTGACCCAACAAGAAGCGCTGACCGAACAAAAAGCAACAGACCAACAAACTGATATGAAGCAAGCAAGCCAACACAGCTACAGACACCAGCCCACAAACAAACAAAAAAGCCAAACCACCACAAAACAGAATGGAACAGCAAAAAGCCAAATGCAAAATTGAACACACCATCACACACAGGTCTGTTTTCTCAAGCCTGGACCACATTTATCATGCAAAAATCTGACACACTCTCAAACACAAAAAAAGAAAAATTCCAATTACAAATATAAACAAAAATGAACAGTTCCTTTTTTAGCCTCTGCCCTGAAAGAATGGACAAAAACTTCTATTTTTCTAATTGTTGTTGCATTAATGCTTGGCTTATTTCTTGGACCTCTATCCCATCTGGGGCCTGCATATGCCTCAAGGATGCAATTGCCCACTTTGCCTCTATATGCCTGCCCCTGTGCCAAGATGCACATTATTTGAGTCAACTAGGTTTTGGTAAAAATATGGGGCTCTTACACGCGGGGCTGTATGGTGGTGTATATATATATATATATATATATATATATATATACTGCTAGGTATGATTGAACATCAATACGCTAAACACAGACTTGTTCATAACCTATAGGAGGATTCGAATGTGTATATGACTATCATATGTTATATAGGTCCTATATTTTATATACGGTGGCATACTTATTCACACATTTCCCTTATATGGTGCCTTGGCTAGGTATTTGGGTTTGTTTGGGTTATACCTAAAGGTATAACAATTGAGACATACTTGATTTATGTTGGTCGGTCTTCACAATAGCGTTTTTTTGATAAGTTATACATTTCCTCTTGTAGTGTATAATGTTTTCTAGTACATACAGGTACCAACAATACTCTGTTGGATATTGTATAGCGAACATCAATACTGGTGGTATTCTTATTGGATACACTGGTATAGGTAGACCTCATGTTTATGCTTGTGAACTAATTGTCGATTTGGACATTTTATGTTTACTAGGTATTGTTGAGACTTATGACTGTATAGGATATGTTTACATGGGTATAGTTTAAGTCTATGATACTCAACAGGATACCGATGAAATATAACACAATATATGGCAATTTGCCTTTGCAATCTTTACCATTTCTGGTTGAACAAGTATTCTTGGTTTTTTTCAAGCATAATAATTCTGGCATTAGTGCACTTTTGTACTAATAGCAATATCATTGCAGACTGTATTAAGATCTATCATACAGTCTTTATCTCACTTGTATATATTAAATGGCAGCATTAACCATTTTTTGACTTTTGAACCAATTGTCCATAGGGATACTATATGTTTACTTAGTATTATTGGTGCTTACGAACCATACATGGCATAACTATTTTGTTCTTTTTTATTTTTCTCCATATTATTTGTGGCTTCTAGATTCCCACATACTATTTAAATAACTAAGGATAGTGATTTACCGTATTGAGTATACTATAGTATACATAGTTTCACACATATGAGGTACTGGTATTTAGCGGATTGGAATTGGTTTATATACTTTACATTTTGTATCAGGGACTTATATCTTGGTTCAACGACATAGTGGGGCCTTTTTCTTGCCATACTGTCCTGCTATACCTAAATATATATCCATTCCTTAGTTAGTTGGATATAGGTCATCTCACGGTGACTAATTATTACATATTTAATATAACTCCAAAACCATGGATTTAGATAACATTTTAGAAGGGTTGTGTGCTGATCGGGAGGATATCAAAGTCTTTGGTCTTGATTCCATCCCGAGCAACAACAGGAATAATGACAATTCGTTTGCACAAGATGAATGCCAGTCAGCTTTCTTTAACTTGGAGAAAGCCCTGAAAGGACTACGTGCCAACATATGGCACCAGAGGCTATTCAAAGCCTACTTATTTAAAAAACTAGTTCCTAGGGGGCTTCGCATTAGATTAAAACCGATGGTCAGCAGATCTGAACAGAGGCTGACTGATGAATGGAATGAGGCAGTACAAGAAGGATCTATGAGATTTGTTAAAATACTGGCTGGCTATTATGAAAGAGCAATTGATATTAATATAGTGGAAATCAAGGATCTTAGTACCAAATGTAAGAAATTTGAGTCTACAGATAACTATGAAACCATGGTAACAAATTTATCCAAGGAACTAACTCTATATGACAAACTAACTAAGGAAAGGAAAGTCAAAAAATTTAATAGGGATGTCACCGACTATAGTCGGGGACGTCCTTTTGAAATTCAAAGGTCTGTTAGATTCAAGGATATGTCCTCAGGTAATGGTAGGACAGAGATAAGAAAAAGGCCTAGGTCTATTCTGAAACGTAAGGATAAAGTATATACCAGTACCTCGGGTGAGGAGTCTTCCCTTACCGACAGTGAAGGGACACTATCAGTGAGTTCACCAGCTAAAAAGAAAAGTAATGTTTCCACCCCTTTAGGAGTAATACTAAACGCAGAGGGGGGCGTAAACACTCAAAAAGGTCTAGACATGGACTGAATGGATGGGTTGATACAAGTGCTATTGAAATGAACGAGACTGTTTTCAATAATGTTCTCAACCTTTCAAAAATTGTTTTAACTTTGGATCAACAAAAAATTCTAAATAAAGGCTTGGGATTCATACCTAGCTTTTTCTGTGATCAATATCAGACTGTAACTGACCTATTAGAATTTTGCCGTTGTCTTAACCTAAAAATATTTTTTTCAGATAAAGATAACAGCAACTCCCAAAGATCAACTGAATTTCGTTTTCTCAAATCCACATTCCAGCCCCCTATGAATACCCATGTAGCTGCTTTTCAACAGGCGGTGCTTAGAGAACTACACTTCCCACCATACACTAGTGATATATCACATGATAACATCAATGATTCAGAAAGGAAGGCCTTGATGGAACTTAAAAGCAATAATAAAATTGCTATCCTTCAGGCAGATAAAAGTGGAGCTGTGGTTATTTTGGACATGGATTATTACATACAGGAGGGTCTCCGACAATTGTCGGACTCAAGATGTTACATGTACATGGGCATAGATCCCACTCCTACTTTCAAAAAAGAGATTGATGCATTTTTGCACAATGCAGTTGAGGAAGGCATTATATCATCTAATATAGCCAAACATCTTATGGTCAAGGACCCATGCAAACAAATACTATATTTACTACCAAAAATACACAAATCTCTGACTACTCCACCAGGGAGACCGATTGTCTCTGGCCATGGCTCATTGACCGAACCTCTATCAGTATTTCTCACACAACAATTGCAACCGCTTTTGGTCCATGTTAGAGCCAGGATTAAGGATACAACACAATTTTTGCAGATAATACAGGAGACACAAATTGAACCAGATTGGTTATTATGCACACTGGATGTTAAATCCCTCTATACGAGCATTCCACATTGGGTGGAACTACAAGCCCTTCAGTTTTGGCTAGACAAATCTAATCTATACCCACTTGGCTTCAATACATTAATTATATGTATGTCTGAACATGTTCTGAACAAAAACATCTTGTACTTCCAAGGGGAATGCTACTGGCAACTTCAAGGGACCGCTATGGGAGCATCTTTTGCTCCCATTTATGCGGATTTGTTCATGGCTTACCTGGAAGAATGCTTGATATACAGTACATCACACAATATCTACATGGTGGAAATGGATATCTGGCGAAGATATTTGGACGATTGCTGGATGGTGTGGCGTGCAGATACTGAATATCTGCAGGAATTCATTGAATACCTCAACAGTAATGTTTGGGGTATTGAATTTACTGTAACGAGTAACCTAACAGAAATTGATTTTCTGGATGTTACTGTCTATAGAAAACCAGACAACACACTGGGTACCAAGATACATCGTAAATATCCAGAATATAACACATTACTACATGCATCCAGTATGCATCCACGCCACACTATCCGCAATATCCCGAAATCTCAGTTCCGTAGGATGAAACGTATCAACTCATCAATGGAGGATTATGAGGATGCCAGCATGGACCTCAGTCAAAGGTTTTTGGATAGGGGATATTGTCCATTTGATATAATTTCAGCCAAAACATGCTCAGACAGACAACCCAGAACACAGTTATTGGAATATAAGACCAACAAAGCAAAAAAAGGAGACTCCACTTTGAGATTTGTAACAACCTATGGGAGGAATCATCAGGTTATCAGGAACATTATGGGTAACAATTGGAACATCCTACTAGCCAATGATATCTTAAGAGAACAACTGAGTCACTCTTGTCAATTTTCATATAGAAGAGGTAAAACCCTGGGCTCTATTTTTTCTCATTATAAACATCATGACAGTGGTGGAGCAAAATACAAACAATTGACAATGAGTGGAGATGAACTTGTTGGCACCTCTCCATGTGGGCACTGTATGTCTTGTAACCAGGTTAACAAAACCAAATGGTTCAGTAGTGCCAATACCAGTAAAGTGTATGACTTGAGAATTTTTGGGAATTGTTCTAGTAGCTGGGTCATATATCTTGCTACCTGTCAGTGTTCAGCCTTTTATGTGGGGAAAACATCACGCTCACTCAGGATTAGAACTGGAGAACACAGAAGCAACATACGGAATAAAAAAACCCACAAATGCATTGTATCAACATACACTTACACATCCTACAGCCTGTTTTATATTTACTGTTATCGACCGAATAGTAGGGGATAGAAGCCACCAACAAGGTTGGGAGAATACACTAAGCTTCAAAGAAAAATACTGGATAATTCATCTTGGAGCCTTGTTTTCTCCAGGTCTTAATGACCATTTATGAAGTTTGGCTCTTCTCTCTGTTGTTGTCCTATAGGTACACAACACACATGGCTCAAGATGATTATTAGTATATTAATATGCTTTATGTAACATAAGTAATTGTTACTGTGTTTGGGTCGTAGTTTTAATATACATTGTTTTTGCAGATTGTGACCTTATATCATATATTCTGTACTATTGTATAATAATTTTTTGGAATCCATGTATTGCTCTTTTTATTATATCTAGTATTTGACTTAATTTGGATACAATGGTGATGTCTATATGATCCAGATATCATGTTACTATTATTTTTCACCCCATGTCCGAGGTTTCTGTTCATTTATATATTGTATATCATACAGATGTATGTTTAGTTCTATATTTTATATTTATTGTTATATTCCACTTGTTATAGAATACTGGGTACTTTGTCAAAAATGTATATTTTGATGTATGTTTCTAATGAAATTCAAGAGAAAATCTCTATTCTAATGAGAAGTGTATTAACTAATATGATTGGAGGATTTACTTTGCCCTATCATATATATTTTTGGTGATAGGTTGGCAATGTCACATATATTTTTGTCTCACTGAAGAAGGCTTTGTGCCGAAACCGGTTTGAGTTTTGCTTTAGGGGCATTTTTATGTCCTTTCTATGAGTTCTTAATAAAGCGTTGAAACCATCTTGCTGGCCGTTTGTGTTTTTGCTAATGGTTAAGGTGTCTGCTTTACAAACACCAGGTTCAGTGTTTGAGTCTCACGAGGGATAATGGGCTAGGCTTAAAATGGCTCGCAAGTACAGTTAGCTTAGTACTAACCTATGAACCTATAAGAGGGGCTTGGAAGTTTAATAAGCTGTCACTTAGTTTGAGGTATTTGGCCTTAACAAGGTTCTTAACAGGTTTTGAGCTTGATGGGAGTTCTAAGTTAGTTTTAATAAAGGACCACGAAAAAACAACGGATATAAGCACTTATAAGCAAACCAATAAATCCAAAAAAAAGTGCCTGGGCTCACTGTTGGTTATCCAAAAGTGTTTATTCACAATAAATTCCACTCGAATATTGCACTCGAACCAGAAAATGCAACAAAATAAAATGAACGCTCTTCCATACACACAAAATACTAAAGACTTCATCAGACAATCTAATAACCTTAACAACCCATTTAAATACTAAACTATTTGATTAAAATTCATTTCATTGGTCCAAATACTTAACAATTAGTTCAAACACACCAATCTATGCATTTAATTCATTAATATTAATGCCATTCACATTAAAGTGCTTAGTGCTTCTTATTAAAAACTATTTAAATGTAAATATAAATATAGATGTATGTACTCAACAACAAATTTGTAATCATAAATACTTAACATTAAAATAATTTCACATTTAAATTTTTAAATTTAATGTGAATGGCATTAATATTAATGAATTAAATGCATAGATTGGTGTGTTTGAACTAATTGTTAAGTATTTGGACCAATGAAATGAATTTTAATCAAATAGTTTAGTATTTAAATGGGTTGTTAAGGTTATTAGATTGTCTGATGAAGTCTTTTTGACTGTGTATGGAAGATCATTTTATTTTGTTGCATTTTCTGGAATAAACACTTTTGATCACCAACAGCTTATTTTAATAAAGGACATAATTTTATGGTGAGAACTTAGCAGGGAGGAGTTAATGCATTGGAGGGAGCAGTATTTTCCCATGTTCATCAGTAGCGGGTGTAGGATATTTGTACCTCTAGCTAACTAGTTGCTCCAGGGCGTTTGCACTGACAAAATCACAAAACCTCTGAGCAACTGAATTATGGGATGTATAAGTCTCCCAGTTTTTGGAGGGGTAGTTGAAGTCACCCATAAATATGGTATTAGGCTGAATGTTAAGAGACTCCAGTAGGTTTAGGTAGGAGGTGTGGTTTTCCAAACTCATGTTAGGGGATCTGTAGCTAACAAGGATATAATAAGGGGTTGCACCTATGGTTAGTTGGGCATGGAGCAGCTCAAGTGAGTCATTTTGTTGGACCAGTCTATCAGTGCACTTCTCCTTTATGAACACTGAGACAGCTCCCCCCTTTGTTTTATCCTGAGCTCTGGGGGATCAAAATGTATGAGAGGCATTGTAGCCTTTGATAGCGTGGGTGCTTTTTATGGTTCTGAAAGATGTTTATGTGACTTCACTTATGTCTGCATTCTCCAGGGTGAAGAGTGCCTCCAGGGAGTGCAGCTCTCTTTATTTAAACTCCTAGCATTCAGCAGCAGTACCTTTGGTAAGTCATGAGTGATTTTTGTTATGTTAGAGGGCTTAACAACTTGGCATGGCCTAAAAAAGGCACTGTTGCATTGATAAAAGTTTTTGCCAGTATCTGGAAGCAAAGTGGCAACAAGTGCAAACTATCTCTGGCAGCACAGTCAGTCATTTCCCCCAGGCTGACAGACATGGGATCCCCTTGTTGTGACAGCAGAAACTAAGCCATTTGTTGAATTCAATAAGTTTTGCTGGTACTGTGGCATCATCACTGGTGAAGGTAGGATGCTACTCAAGGCTAGATTCATACCCTCCTGGGAAACATATTTAGAGAGCTCCACATGTCTCTTTTCATATAGTCCAGTGAGGTATATCGTAGGCCATTTACTTCCACATGGACTATGACTGTGTCATACTGGTACTTGTGGTTTAAAGACTTAAGTGCATGAGTGATCTGGTGGAGCCTGGCTCCAGACTGACAGCTCACTGTGACCTTCTCACTGTTTAGCCTGTTTAGGGGGCAACAGTACGTCTTACAATGGAATCCCCAATAACTAGAATGTTTAGCTGCGTGATGTCATTAATGTATTATGGGCTTAGAAGTGGGACTACTTTCATTTTCAGAATTATGTGCTGTGTAAGGTATTGTCTTTTTTGAATGTGCATGGAACCAATGAGAGATGCTTTTAGGAGGTCTTGGAGGTTTGGTTAGATTACAAGCAAGTACCTCCACATATGTGGGTCTATGTGTTTGTTCGTTAGTGTTTGTAGTGAGTGTTTTGAGTGGAATGCTAACAGCCTGGTTTGCATTTTTTGTGTGTGTATGTGAGAGCTTTGCCTCCAATGACATTGTGTATCTACATCTCTCACACACTGTGTTAGCCTGGTTTGCATTTTTTGTGTGTATGTGAGAGCTTTGTCTCCAATGACATTGTGTAACTACATCTCTCACACACTGTGTTTGTTCTGTGAGAGCTTTGTCTCCAATGACATTGTGTATCTACATCTCTCACACACTGTGTTTGTTCTGTGAGAGCTTTGTCTCCAATGACATTGTGTATCTACATCTCTCACACACTGTGTTTGTTCTGTGAGAGCTTTGTCTCCAATGACATTGTGTATCTACATCTCTCACACACTGTGTTTGTTCTGTGAGAGCTTTGTCTCCAATGACGTTGTGTATCTACATCTCTCACACACTGTGTTTGTTCTGTGAGAGCTTTGTCTCCAATGACATTGTGTATCTACATCTCTCACACACTGTGTTTGTTCTGTGAGAGCTTTGTCTCCAATGACGTTGTGTATCTACATCTCTCACACACTGTGTTTGTTCTGTGAGAGCTTTGTCTCCAATGACATTGTGTATCTACATCTCTCACACACTGTGTTTGTTCTGTGAGAGCTTTGTCTCCAATGACATTGTGTATCTACATCTCTCACACACTGTGTTTGTTCTGTGAGAGCTTTGTCTCCAATGACGTTGTGTATCTACATCTCTCACACACTGTGTTAGCCTGGTTTGCATTTTTTGTGTGTATGTGAGAGCTTTGTCTCCAATGACATTGTGTAACTACATCTCTCACACACTGTGTTTGTTCTGTGAGAGCTTTGTCTCCAATGACATTGTGTATCTACATCTCTCACACACTGTGTTTGTTCTGTGAGAGCTTTGTCTCCAATGACATTGTGTATCTACATCTCTCACACACTGTGTTTGTTCTGTGAGAGGTTTGTCTCCAATGACGTTGTGTATCTACATCTCTCACACACTGTGTTTGTTCTGTGAGAGCTTTGTCTCCAATGACATTGTGTATCTACATCTCTCACACACTGTGTTTGTTCTGTGAGAGCTTTGTCTCCAATGACATTGTGTATCTACATCTCTCACACACTGTGTTTGTTCTGTGAGAGCTTTGTCTTCAATGACATTGTGTATCTACATCTCTCACACACTGTCTTTGTTCTGTGAGAGCTTTGTCTCCAATGACATTGTGTATCTACATCTATCACACACTGTGTTTGTTCTGTGAGAGCTTTGTCTCCAATGACATTGTGTATCTACATCTCTCACACACTGTGTTTGTTCTGTGAGAGCTTTGTCTCCAATGACGTTGTGTATCTACATCTCTCACACACTGTCTTTGTTCTGTGAGAGCTTTGTCTCCAATGACGTTGTGTATCTACATCTCTCACACACTGTCTTTGTTCTGTGAGAGCTTTGTCTCCAATGACGTTGTGTATCTACATCTCTCACACACTGTGTTTGTTCTGTGAGAGCTTTGTCTCCAATGACATTGTGTATCTACATCTCTCACACACTGTGTTTGTTCTGTGAGAGGTTTGTCTCCAATGACATTGTGTATCTACATCTCTCACACACTGTGTTTGTTCTGTGAGAGCTTTGTCTCCAATGACGTTGTGTATCTACATCTCTCACACACTGTCTTTGTTCTGTGAGAGCTTTGTCTCCAATGACATTGTGTATCTACATCTCTCACACACTGTCTTTGTTCTGTGAGAGCTTTGCCTCCAATGACGTTGTGTATCTACATCTCTCACACACTGTCTTTGTTCTACTAACTTGCCCTTTCTTTACTGTTGTGCAATCCTAGACTTGGTATATGTAGTTTCGCAGAGTGTGGAGGTATGGGGGGCTTTCCCTGTATAAAATAAGTTTTATTCATCAGTATTATGATTTTCAATATGTTGCATCTAAGATTTTATATATAAATGTATAAAAAGATACATATACGCACACACATGAACGTGCACACCTACACTATGCAATCTGACAAATGGGTGCTTAAAACATTAGTCTGACTAAGAGTTCAGATTATATTTGATTGCTAATTTGCCCTTAGCAAGCATGTATGTACATTCTCCTTTCATCTTTACCCAGTTTTTGCCGTCCTCAATACATTGCCTGTTTCATCGGTCATAATCTGTACAACTAATAAAGTGAATGCAAATCAAGGGGAAAAAGTAAACGATTCAGTATAGCAAAGCATGAACTCTGCAGCACATGATGTTAAAAACACATATAATACAAAAAATACACATGCATACAAAAGTGTATACTTAGCACACAAACAAATGCACACATATGCATATATTTATATACATACTGTATGCATATATTTGTAGGTAAACAAATGCTCACCTCACCTAATGTGTATAAAAGGTCACACAGAAAGACTGGCTGCCAAACTACCACAAAGCCTAAAACAAACCTCCCAAATAAGAAAGAAATATCCCACGTTAGCATAGTGAACAAATAGAACTAAAGAAAAATAAGGTATAATGTGTGAGAAAATAAGGAAATAACTGATCACACAAAGTGCAGCACAACTTGTAACTGGTGAAATATGAAACATGGAGTACAGTAATTTAAAGAATACAGCATTGAAACAAAAATTGCATTAAATACATAATCCCAGCTTATTTGCTCCCCCATTAGTTACACCTTGCACAAGAGACAACAGAAGTCAACAAATGTAAACTAAATAAACAAACAAATAAAAATAAGTGATTCATCACAGTTTAAATTAGAATCTCCCAAACATAAAAAATGCTTCCCTGTCTTTAAAGTCCAGTCTCATGAAGAACATGCCAATAAAAAGTAACTGAATAAAATGAATGAATGAATCCAGGCCACAGGTGAAGGCGTAACAAAAACTTTATATATGAGCGCTTTCATCTGATAAAAGAGACTTCTTCAGATACTGAGGAAGTCTCTTTTATCAGACGAAAGCGCTCATATATAAAGTTTTTGTTACGCCTTCACCTGTGGCCTGGATTCATCCAGTCTCATGCAGACCATCTGCTTTCATAAAGGTGATCACGTCTATGAATGACTTCCACAAAACAATCACTGTCTCTAACATCTGCCACAAAAGCAGGCAAATTCAAGTCTCCTTTTACAAAATCCACTGAGTCTAATTTACAAGCCCACTGTCACGAGCTTACAAAATCCTAAATAATACCAAGTATTATTATTAGAAAAATACTGTACTAACCTCAGTTTCAAGTACATTCTCAACTGAGGTGAATTCTGTGGAAAGTGACAAACATATACCATCACCTAAAAAGTATACACAACCACCCCAATCCTTTAAAAAAAAATAAAAGGAATAAAAAGGAAACCTACACTATTTCCTTGAGTGCATTACCAAGTTAACAAATTTGCACGAATAAACAGGTACATTTTAAACAACCAAACATTTCAGATTTTCATTCAATGAACTGAAAATTAGGATAAGACCAGACTGCATTGTAATCAATGCCTCATTAAGCTGAATATGATTGTTTTTACCTCTGCTGTCACCTGTTGTGTACTCCACTCTGTCAGGGAACAAAAATGCTTAACGCATAAGCAAGGATGATGGATAGAAGTTTAGCAGAATGTTATATGCAAGCTGATTAAGTCAATATCCTCTTACCACATACTGTGTCAGGGGGCTGACCAGAATATGTAACTATTTTTAAAGTTTTAGTCAACCTTTTCTTTCTTGTGAGGAGACTGAAATCTGTAGAAAATAATTATATATATATATATATATATATATATATATATATATATATACACACATAGACTTGTGATGTAGGTGCCTACTTAATGGGCCTGAAACAGACATGGACAAGTATGAAAAATAATTACAGTGAAATCTGAGGAATCACACATTTCATCTGGCATGTAACAAGTTGTATAAACAGAATCTGACATGAGGAAAAACATTTGATTGAATGACCATCTAATCCAGCTACAAGAACCCAAAGCCTGGCACATATGGGTTAGGTTATGCTTATATAAACTTGAATAACAAGATTTTATGAAGCACAGATGTGTGGCCCCTAGTTCATAGCTGCAGTCAATGCTATGTACAATTAATTTGTAAAACTGAAAGGAAAACAATTATGCACTACAAAGGTAGACTGGAAATGATCACAAATGAAGAACTACAGTCTACATATGTTAAGGAACTGAAACCAATCATAGATTCATAGGTAGGTACTAGGCAATTGGCCCTAGGGCTTATATAAGCCTAGCCAAAAAGGTACCCTGGCTTTCGCCACCCAAGAAAATTATTTTCCTGTGCCCCTGTCAAGCAGAGCCACAGAGGTGATCCCTGAGGTGAATTTCTTATTTCCCATCCAATCATCAAGATTTGTCTTGAAGAGTACTAATGAAGAGCTTTGCCTGACATAGATAGGTAGTTTGTTCCAGAGTATGGGAAGTTTCTGGGAAAGGAATCCATCCCTCCAGCATGTTCTGTTTATTGTGGTGACAAGGTTTAGGTCCCAAGAGCATATAGCTCAGAGGGATTGAGATTTCTTTAAGTGGAGTATGTCCAACAGCTCTGGGTTTGGCATAACTTTGTATGTTAGGCAGAGATCACCTCTGAGTAGGCGATATGTGATGGAGTAAAGGGAGTTTGTTGAGACGGTCTGTGTAGGGCATCTGTTTGAGGCCGGTAATCCTCTTTGTGAGGTATTTCTGCAGCCTTTCCAGTTGTTGTAGATGTCTTGTGAGGTACATACCAAAAGGGGTGTTGTACTCTATAATGGGTCTAATGAGTGATGAGTAGAGGGGAACAATGACCTATTTTTTCCTGGATGAGAAACCTTTTGTGATGAGATGTGCTACATAGAAGGATTTCCTGACTACTGTGGAGATGTAATTATCAAAGGAGAGACTACTGTCCACCTGTGTCCCAAGGTATCTTATCACACTTTCGGTGTTAAGTATACTACTGCCAATGTTGTAGTTCATGGGTACAGAGTTTTTACCAAAAGGGGTGACAATGCACTTTTTGGCATTGAGCTTGAGGCCATGGTTTGACACCAGGCATCTGTCTCAGTGAGGCTCTTTTGTAGGATGTCCAGATCGTTAGGATTTTGATTATGGCTCCTAGTTTGCAGTCATCTGTGAACTTCATTAGCCAAATACCTTCTGTGTTAGCCTGTACTTCAGAACAGTAGATACCAAACAGGAGAGGACCCAGGAGTGAACCCTGTGGTACTCCACTTGTCACTGGTCTGAAGTTTGATTTGGAGCCTGCTACTTTCACAGTGTGGGTTCTGTCAGTGAGCCAGTTGGCAAGCCATCTTATGTCATAGGGATTTATACCTAGTTTAGTGAGTTTATTTATAATTCCAGAGTGGGGGATAGTGTCAAAAGCCTTGGCAAGATCTAGATTGACTGTGTGAACCACCTTACCCTCGTCTATGGCTTTTGGTGACTGCTTCAAAGAAGTCTATCAGGTTTAGGAGACATGATCTGCCTTTTAAAAACCTGAACTGGGTGGGGTCCAGAGTTTGGAGTTACCAATGTCTTTGTTTATAAGTTCCATGATGATACGTTCCATGGCCTTGCAGACCAGACTCATTAGGCTAATGGGGCAATAGTTCCTTGGGCCCATGGAGGCTCCCCCTTTGTGGAATGGGATAACCATTGCTGTGCACCATTCAGTGGGCACAAAGCCTGAGGTGAGGCTATGACTGAACATGGTGCTTAGGTGGGGTGCCAATTCATTCTGTAGTTTGTGTAGAATGCAGCCTGGGATGTGTCAGGTCCCATTGATGCTGTGTTCTTGGCTTTGGAGAGTGTGGTTTTCACCTGTGCAGCCATGATTACAGGAACATTGCATTCTTCCGGTAGAGATGGACCATTTAGGGGGTGGGTGGGGTAAAGTTAGCACTGAACCTATCTGCCAGGATGTTGGCAATATCAGTTGGTTCTGTATATTTTGTGCCATTGTGCTGTAACTCAGAGCAGATCTGAGTGTTGCCATTGAGATTCTTGACATAGCTGTAGAATGCTTTGTGGTTGTCTTTAGAGTCAGTGGTGATTTTGTTTTCGTAACTAGCTTTGGAGGATTTTATGAGGGATCTCAGCTTCTTACTGAGGCTGATCAGGGAGTTTCTCAAATCATGGGATTTTACACTTTTTTTTTTTTTTTTTTTTTTGCAACAGTTTCCTTCTTCTGTTGTAGAGTTTGTTTATGGCAAGGGACCACCAGATTGGCTTCCTTTTTTTGGAGGATAGCATCTTGGTTCTGTTAGGGAGAGATAAAATACTAAAACCAAAAATTACCGCACTATATCAAACCAATAACCAAAACAATAAAATAACCGAAATCTGTAGAAGCGAACCAGGACACGTTAGCAAACAAAATTCAGCGAACCAAAACACATTTATTGTAACATTTTAGCGCTTTCATCTCAGAATGAGACTTCATCAATTTTTTGCTAACGTGTCCTGGTTCGCTTCTACAGATTTTGGTTATTTTATTGTTTCTGTTAGGGAGAGCACGACCCATGCACTCATGTAAGTGCTTATAAAGTGCATTTGTGTAGGATACAGCAGTCGTACCTCTGTTGTCCAGCTGCATGGTTGTCGTGAAGTTTACCACTTCTGTCTTAAGAAGCATGAAGTTGGCTTCTGGAGAAATTTTTTACGGTGGTTTCCCTAATGGGGGGTGGGGGCGGGATGTGGATGTCTAGGGTGATTAACTTGTGATTGGATCTGACCAATCAGGAATTGACCGCTGGTGTGGAACACCGGCCACCAGTGTTGGTAATGACCAGGTCTAGGATATTGCTGTCCCTGGTGGGGGTGTGGTTAAGTTGATCCAAGGCATTGGAATTTATGAATTCCAGAAAACGTTGAGCAAAAGAGTTGGTACATGAGTAGTTTTCTCAGTTAATGGTGGGGTAGTTGAAATCGTCCATTATTAGGGTTTTGGGTTGTACCCTAATATTTTCAATGTATCAAGAAATGAGGGGTGGGGATCCTGGGGCATGGTGGGGGATCTGTAGCAAGTTACAATTTGGATTGCGGTCTTACCCAGAGTTAGTTGCACTTGGATAATCTCAGATGCATTATGCTGAGCAACTAGCCTGGAGGTGTGGATATCCTTAATGAGCATGGACACACCTCCGCCTTTGGTGTTCCAGTCCAGGTTACGTGGCCGAAAAGTGTGGTATGAGTTATAGCCTGGTAATGCAGGGGTGCTCTCTGGAGCCTTGAACCAGGTCTCTGTCACTGTACAGATGTCGATGTTCTCCATTTTAAGGAGTGCCTCGAGTGAATGCATTTTGAGGTTTAGACTTCTAGCATTGAGTAGCATTACCCTCAGATTTTGCTTGCTTGTACCTGTTACAGTGGTGAATTTGTCATTTGAACCTTGGTAGCCAGTATCCAGAATCCCAAGGGCGATAAGTTCAGGCCATCTCTGACAAAGCATTGTGGTCTGTTGATCATGTCATCCCAGGCAGACAGATATTGGATCCCCTTAGAATGACACCAGAAGTGTAGCCAATTGTTGAAGTCAATTATTTTGTCCTTCTACTGTGGTATCATTTTGGGTGATGGCAGGATGCTACTCAGGGCTAGGGTCATACCTGCCTGGGCTACAAGATTGGAGAGCTCCTCCATGTCTCTTTTCATGTAGTCCAGGGAGGTACGTCTCAGGTCATTCACACCAACATGGACAATGACAGAGTCATATATGCACTTGTTGTGGAGTGACCTGAGTGCGTGCATTATGCGGCAGATCCTGGCACCCAGCAGGCAGCTGACAGTAACTTTCTCCTTGTTTAGCCTGGTGAGTGGAACATCAGTGTGCCTGACTATAGAGTCACTTATGACCAGAGTGTTGGGTACGTTGTTATGCCTCCTTATGGGCTGTGTTTAAGTGGCACACTGAGCTTGTGGGCTATGTGTTATTTGGGTTGTGTTGGGGGGTGGAGGTTGCTTGCATTTCTGCTTTGGAGGTCTCTGTTGCTTGAGCAGATTTTTATTGAGAGCCTCCATGAATGTAGGTGTGTTTTGTGTGTCTATGTGTGTGTTTTGGTGGTGTAGGTTTTGAGGGACTATGTGATGAGTGTGGTATGGTGCAAGTGTTTACCTTCTCCTCTTGACTGTCTAGTCCAGTCCTTGGTGAAGAGAGCTTTGCTTCCAGTTTGGTTATATAAGTGCATCTGTCACAGGTTGTAGTGTTGGGTGGTAGGAGGAGAAGGTTGTCTGTGTACATGAGGTAATTGCTGCATTGCCCCAAGATGCTCAGATTCATCAGCTAGACAGGAGAAAACACTGGGAGCTGACCCTTAGACATGCCTGGAAAGGTGCTTATTTATTAAGTACTAAAAACTGTTTTCCTCTAGACAAGTGAGGAAAGTTGAGTGCTGTAGTAATTTCTAGCTTATTTAGTGCTTACAATGAGTTCTAAACAAGTGCTGAGCTCAAAGAAACAGAATTGAGTGCTAAAACTAAAAAAACTGTCTAGTTCTTAGGGAAAATTTGAAGAGCACACTTTATGGTGCCAGGAATAATTTAACCCTAGCTAAGCGGCGATGCATAAAGTGCATTTTTTTTTTTTGTGATGACAGGGCAGAGGGACAGCCTGCACTGAATGCCTTCTAGATCCATCAACCTAACTTTAGTGTGGGGCAGAGGTAGAAACACACTGGTATGTACCAGGTACAGACATGCAGTGGACTCCCTGTAAATACAGGGAATATCCATAATAAAGTGAATAATTCCTAGGGAAACTAAGTGAAGAGATCATGAAACAACTATCACTACCCATAACACATCAGACTCTAATGTAGACTTACGGATATCTTGGAAAAACTAATTTAAAAATGTGGAGAAATCTCACTCACATACTGAAATAACCGGTCACACTAAATGCAGTAAAAACAGCAACTTGTAAAAAAGAAACCTAGACCACTAAACATTACATCACTGAAAGCTTAAAACATTACATTAAAAATACACTAAATGTAGTTACATTCGTCAAAATAAATGAGATCTCAGTTAATTTAATCACAGTTTGAGTGATAACCTGCCAGACATAAAAATGTATACTTAACTTGCAATGTCCTGCATCTGTGGGGGTATAAGTAGGGTTCACAAAGTCCTTGATGAGAAATCTTCATCTACAGAGATGATTGTTTTCCAGATGAGCACCACAGAAAGCCTACTCACTACCCAAGCAACAAAACATAACAATTACCTTTAATACTTGCCAAACAGCACCCAAACTAATAACCCCATTCAAAAACAACTGCTCCTAATTCATAAGCTCACTGTTATTAGTTACCAAATGTATGCAGAGTATAGATCCAGTACAAAAAAAAAAAAAAATATATATATATATATATATATATATATCGGTCTACCTTAGAAGAACAAAAGGTCTAAACGTTGACAACGAGAACACCGACACCGGAAGACCGACAACAGAAATAATCGACAGTTCGAAATCCTAACGCTGAAAATACCAACATGCGAAATGAGTGCGACTGTGTAAGTATGCGATAGTGATGGACTTTAGGGTTCGGGTGCGGGTAAGGTAAGTCTGTGTTAGTGATGGACTGTAGGGTTAGGGTGCGGGTAAGGTAAGTGTGCAATAGTGACGGACTTTAGGGTTAGGGTGTGGGTAAGGTAAGTGTGTGATAGTGACGGACTTTAGGGTTAGGGTGCGGGTAAGGTAAGTGTGCGAAAAATGACGGACTTTAGGGTTAGGGTATGGGTAAGTGTGTGATAGTGACGGACTTTAGGGTTAGGGTGCGGGTAAGGTAAGTGTGCGATAGTGACGGTCTTTAGGGTTAGGGTGTGGGTAAGGTAAGTGTGTGTTAGTGATGGACTGTAGGGTTAGGGTGCGGGTAAGGTAAGTGTGTGATAGTGACGGACTTTAGAGTTAGAGTGTGGGTAAGGTAAGTGTGTGATAGTGACAGACTTTAGGGTTAGGGTGCGGGTAAGGTAAGTGTGCGATAGTGACGGACTTTAGGGTTAGGGTGCAAGTAAGGTAAGTGTGCGATAGTGACGGACCTTAGGGTTAGGGTTTGGGTTAAAGTTAGTGCATAGATAGTTGTGTATGTAATGTTTAGTGTAGGTTTGTAAGGTTTTTGGTGTGCTTGTGTTGTGTGTGTGTTTTTTGGAAAAGGAATTTGTTTTGTTGACTGTTGGGATTGTGGTTTGTCGGGCATATGAACTTTTGTGTTTTTGAACTTTTGGTTTTGTGGTGTCGATGATCTTGTTGTCGGTGTTTTCGCTTGTCGGTGTTATGAAGTAGATCCATGCACATATATATATGGGTCTACTTTTCTTCATCGAAAGTACATTACTTAGAAAAAGAGAAGTAGACCCACACTTACGCGAAAGTGCACTTAACCAAAAGTGCACTTGCGCGAAGAATGGTTCAACGAACCATTAAGGAATACTGAGGAGCAGAAGCACACTACAGTGGGGAAAAGGGAATTTACCTGTTTCCCCACTGTAGTGTGATCTCGGAGTTGGTATATTTAAGTAGGGTGTGTGTGGTGGATACAGCCCCCACACATGGGGGGTGCAGGGGGGGCTTGCCCCCCTGCAAAAACATTGTTTTGATGTTCCTGATGGGTTTGTTGAACCGATCTTTGCGAAAGTGCACTTTCTGTTACATGCACTTTCGTGTAAGTGTGGGTCTACTGTTCTTTTTCAGAGAGGTGTTCTTTCGATGAAGTCTACTTCAGAAAATTGAAAAAACAAAAGACTGAAAATTCAAAATACTGAATGATGGAATCTGCCCCTTCTCCTCTGTTGTGCGATCTTGGACTTGGTGTATATATAGTTAGCAGGGGGGTGTGGGGGTGCAGTGGGGTGCAGTCCCCTGCATTAAAATCTGTTCAGTATTTAGAATTTTCAGTCTTTTGGGATTCTGTCTTTTGATTTGTAAGTCTTCTGACGTAGTCCTATACATATATATATATATATATATATATATATATATATATATTTAAATACTTAATATTATATGCAACATCACAGTCAGCTAAAATTCATCAACAGAGTGTCAGGGGGCAGCCCTAACAAATCAACACACATACAAGCACAGATATCACAAAGATACACACACAAATTAAATCTTATTTAGCTACACAAATGCTTATCTAATCATCATCAAAAGTGAACCAGAAGGTGCAGATGGTAAATAACAGGAATCTGAAGATAAATCCAGCCTCTCAAAAAGAAAGTACCCAACCTAACATAGGGTGTATGTATATCTGCATGTATTTATTTATTGTCATTTGTTCACCAGGATACTCCAAAGGGGCATTAAGAGCCCATTTTCAGTGGAAGCTCCAAAAATACAAGTGCATATAACAAACAAGAACAACTAGTTAAATTCTACATATCAAATAGTGTAATAAGCAATTTAAGTCCAAGAGATTCTTATACATACATGAATATTAAACATTTGGAGAAAATTTACACAATAAATAAGCTTTGCTAGAAAAGGTAAATGCTCCAAAATTAAAAATAAAGTTTGCATTACACTCCCCCACCACTGACTGAGTTCTTAACTAGGTAGAAGTCTATACAAGTTCCACAACAAATAGACTCAAAGTAAAACAGTTTTAAAAGGTAGAAAAATCTCAATCACCTACTGAAATAGCCGTTCAACAAAATGCACTAGAATCTGGCAACCTGTAAAAAATTAAATATGTAGTACAAAGAATTACCCCCATAAAGTATAAAACGTTGTAAGAAAAGGCACAATAAATGCAATGTTCCTCCTTATTTACTTCTTGAACAGTTACTTGTACAAGATATTATTCATTATAGACTGAATAAGAATCCCCCAAACAAAAATGTACACACCAGTAATATCCATCAGCTTTTTCTATAATCATATCTCAGCCACCTTCTTTTACTTTGCTAATTTCTGCAAATATGTGCCCACTAACTCTTCAAACAAACATATTCTAACACTTACTTCAAGTGGTCCCAAGTCCAGAAGTTTTGAAGCACTCTTTTTATGAAGCCTAATTTATAAATAAGCTTTGCTGCAAAAGATAAACACACTCCAAATTTTTTAAAAAGGATAGCATTAACCTCCTCTCCTACTGTGACTGAGTTCTCAACTGAAATGAAGTCCATAGAAGTTCCACAAATACCATAACTGGTTGGAAAAAGTACCCAATCTCTTACAAAAGAATACCCCCAAACAATCAAAAAAGAAAACCTCAAAATATCATTGTTGTACAACAGGGACAGCCAGTCAAGTCCTGCAGTCAGTATGCTGTGAGAGTATATTACACCTTACTTAACAAATTCAAAGAAATAAAAGCATTAATAAAGGGATATATTTTGAACTGCCCACGGTTAAAGCTTCTCAAGCCATTTTCACTTCAGTTGGTGCCTATTGTTTAATTTCCTGGTCCAAGACTTTGAGCTATTAACATATAGCAAAGGATGATGCCAGCAACCTTAAAATAATTCACATGTAAACTAATGAAATTGCCCTCACCACATACTGTGCCAGGGGATGACTAGAATGCAGTTATTTCTTATAATCTCAGTCAACATTTTATCTTTAAGTAACATGTATACAGAAAGTGCTACATAAATAAATAAATTAATTAAAATAAAAATAAAATACCACACAACAAAGAAAGTGCATACAACTTTACATTCCCAACTTATAAGTCTGTTCTAGACTTGGAAGAGGAATGGGAACATTGCATAGACAATCTAGGGGACCACAAATATCAGCTGCTCAGGTGGAGACCTTTAGAAAAAACAACTTTTGACTGAGGAGAAGCACATAATTTGAATGACTATTTTGTCTCACTGCAAGAACCAAAATGTTTTCGAACATGTGTTGGGATGAGCTGGGGTGAGCTTACCAAAACTGACATTAGCTGCAGTAAAGCCTATCATGGGATATTATGTTGCCATCATCATCTTTCCAGTGATCATTTAAGAATGTTATCTTCCTGCAGTTCATTGATCAGTGCATGCAAAATTTACGTAAAATGCATAGCGATGCATACATAACATATTTATGAAGCTGATGTACAGATCCGCACTAAGAAAAATCTGCAGTGATGAGAAATGTTTCAAAACAATCTAATGGAGACATGCAGTTTGGGAAGAAAAAAATGATTTCTTAAGCATCTGTATTTATTTTATTTGTAACCACAATCCACTTCACTGCTATGAACAAAACATGTACAAGAGGCAACGTGAAAGAAACAATATGTTAGAAATGAGAATTAATAGCATAAATGAATTAAACAAAAACAGTGGCTACGATCAGAAATGCCCATCCATAGGTTGCTGTCCTCCTAGATTTCCTTTAGGAGTCCATTCATAGTATCATAGTAGAATACTAGGCTACTGACCAAAAGGGCCTTGTTCTAATAAAATATGATTGGAACCTGTTTCCAAGTGTGTGTGTGTGTGTGTGTGTGTGTGTGTGTGTGTGTGTGTGTGTGTGTGTGTGTGTGTGTGTATCTATAGATCTATATATATAGATACAGATATATACATCTGCATATATCTATATATCTATATATGTTATATAAATATCTATATATCTATATATATCTATATATGTATATATGCATGTGTGTATATATATATATATATATATATATATATATATATATATACACACATACACATAGATACACACACACACACACACACACACACATATATATATATATATATATATATATATATATATATATATATCTATATAGGTTCTCTACGTTGGACTGAAAGCTCGGAAGATCGACAATAACATCACAGACGCCAGAAGAATGACGGAGCAGGTAACCGACAACTCGTAATCCCGACAGCGAAAACACCGACATGGAAAACGGGTAAAGCGATTTGGTAAGTGTGCGATAGTGAGGGATTTAGGGTGCATGTAAGGTGTGTGTGCGATAGTGAGGGATTTAGGGTTAGGGTGCATGTAAGGTAAATGTGCGATAGTGAGGGATTTAGGGTTAGGGTGCGGGTAACGTAAGTATGTGATAGTGAGGGAGTTGAGGGTTAGGGGCAGATTAAGTGAGTTAGGGTTAGGGTGCAGGTAAGGTAAGTGTGCGATAGTGAGGGACTTGAGGGTTAGGGGCGGATTAAGTGAGTTAGGGTTAGGGTGCAGGTAGGGTAAGTGTGCGATAGTGATGGAACTTAGGGTTAGGGTTTGGGTTAATGTTAGTACATAGATAGTTGTGTGTAAGGTGTAGTGTATGTTTTTAGGTTGTTGGTGTGCTTGTGTTGTGTGTGTATTGTGTGGAACAGCGAATGTTTTGTTTTGTTAACTGTCAGTATTGTGGTTTGTTGGGCATGTGCACTTTCGTGTTTTTGTAGTTTCGTTCTTGTGGTGTCGGTGTTGTGTACTGTCGGTCTAACGCAGGAAACCCATATATATATATATATATATATATATATATATATATATATATATATATATATATATATATACACGTGTGTGTGTGTGTGTGTGTGTGTGTGTGTGTATATATATATATATATATATATATATATATATGTATATTTGAGCATGGGTAGCCATCTCCAGGGCCCTATTTTTAATTTATTTATTTTTTATTTTTATTTTGCATTTGTTGACCGGGATAGTCTAACTGGATTTATGTCCATTTTCAGTAGAGTCCCGGGGAGATAAGCTCCAAGAGATTACTAGACTGCTAACATACAGGTACTAGTTGTTATGCAGTTAAATACTACAGATTTTAAACAGCTCAGGAATCTTCACAGTTTATACAAAAAACATGTTACAAGCATTAGATAAGATATTTTAGACTTTATGTACAAGACTTCATTAGTAACTAGAAAGTAATTGTTACACAAATGCATACTTCAAGTTTCAACAGTTCAGCAATGCTCACAGTTTAAACAATACTTCTTGCCTGCCTTAGGTAGGATGCTTTAGAATTATATGCAGAAGAATTTAACTAGGTATTTAAATTATCTCTGTTAGGATAAGATATGTTTGTGCCAAGGATAGGCCTTGATCTAGAAAGAAACAGATAGAGCAGGAATTCGGTCTTAAGAGAGGGTATTTGGGATATAGTATGAGATGAGTCTGGATTTGGCTTGTTGGCTGCTGGTGAATCACCCACCAAGAGGAAAAAACGCTGAGAGAAGAAAGGAGCCACTTTTGAGACTTTAAGTATTTTTCCTCCGTTTATTTGCTAAGTTTTTCTGCATAGCCGCCTATTTTGAGCATTTTCTGACTTGTTAAATTTGATTTCTGCATTAGTAACTGTATTTAGAGCACAACCTAGAGCTGTTTACTGAATTTCCTGTTTGCACTTATTTTTAAAATCGTTTTTTTCTCAAAACTTGCATTTTATCTGTCTTTGGCCTAGCACTCTTGTGTGGGGTCATTTACTGCACTGTTATAACTTGTTGATACTTGTTAACCTCTGCTATCTCTGAAAAACAAAAAAAACAAAAAAATCTTGCTTTTTTCCCACTTTTCTGAGATTTAAAAAAGTTCAGTTGCAGGCTTGTTGTTCTTGAACTGTTTGTAAGTTTCTGTGAGGCCATTTTTTGCTTGGGCTAAAGGAAAGTCTCTCTGTTGATCAGTGGCAGTGAAAAACATTGAGCAGCCTGCCTGCCCCTGTGGGAGTGGTTACTGACTTGAAACTGTAGTTTTATTGGCCAATTTGGGTCAGTTCCAAAACTCCTTCATCTTCCTCTCTTAAAACCCTCTTTTGCACGGTTTTGCGCGTTTTTGTGCATAGCACAACAGCAGGCAGCACCGCCTAATTGGGTTTAAACTATTCCTGGCTCCACAAAGTCTGCTCTTTATTTTTTCCCTTAGAACTGCTCTATCTCTCAATTTAAACACCATATTCTCATTATAAGGCCCTTCACTGGTCCAATTAAGTAATCCTACAAGTTAGCACTATTAAACCATAAGCACTACTTACTCTTATACTATCTATGATTACCCTGTCCTCTATTGGTCCGTCTTAAATTCAGTTTCCCTGTTACTCTAGCATGTCCAAAGGTCAGTCAATGGTTTCCTCTCCAGTCCAGCTGGTGAATCTGGGAATTTTGAGGCAATGTTACAACTGTCTCATGTACACGGACAACCCTCTCCTCCTCCAAACAGGTTCAAATATATGTGAGAGATGCAACTATTTAGTCAAACTGGAGGCTGAGCTCTCTCATCTCAAAACTGGTGTAACCAGTCAGGAGGAGAAGGTAACCTCACACACCACAATTCCAGTATCACATAGTCCCACCACATCAGCAAACCAAACACATAAATACACAAAAACATACTCGGAGGCTCTAAATAAAAATCTACCTAAGCAACAGAGACCTCCAAAGCAGACATCCAAGCAAACGCTACCTCAAAACAAAACACACACAACACATAACCCACAAAGTCAGTGTGCCATGCAGCCAAAGCCCTTAAGGCTGAATAACACACCTGATACTCTTGTTATAGGTGACTCTATTTTCAGACACACTGACGTCCCTCTCACCAGGCTGAATAAAGAGAAGGTCACGGTGAGCTGCCTGTCGGGTGCTAGGATCTGACACATAACGCAAGCACTCAGGTCACTCCAAAGCAAATACAAATATGACTCAGTCATTGTACATGCTGGTGTGAATGACCTAAGACGTACCTCCCTGGACTACATGAAAAGAGACATAGAGGAGCTCTCTGATCAAGTAGCCCAGGCTGGTATGACCCTGACCTTGAGCAGCATCTTACCCTCACCTAGAATGATGCCACAGTACAAAGACAAAATGATCGATTTTAACAATTGGCTAAAATTTTGGTGTCATTCAAAGGGGATCCAGTGTCTGTTAGCCTGGGATGACATGCTCGACAAGCCACGTTCCTTCACTAGGGACGGCTTGCACCTGTCACCACTGGGCTTTCGGATATTGGCAAAGGCTCTTGCCACCCCCATAGTGCCTTTTTTAGACAAGGCTCAAAAGTCAAACCCACCCCCATAGACAGCACAAGGAACAAGAAACTAAGGGTAATGCTGCTAAACACCAGAAGTCTTAACCTCAAGATGCACGCACTCAAAGCTCTCCTCAGTATGAAGAACATCGATATCTGTGCAGTGACAGAAACCTGGTTCAAGGCTCCAGAGAGCACCCCAGCACTACCAGGCTATACCTCATATCATGCTTTTCGGCCCCAAAACCCGGACCGAACCACAAAAGGAGGGGGAGTTTCCATATTTATCAAGGATATCCACACCTCCAGGTTAGTGGCATTGCACGAAGTATCAGAGACCATCCATGTGCAACTAACAGTGGGCAAGACTGCTTTTCAGTTTATAGCAGCCTACAGACCACCCTCTCAAAGTCAGGAATCCCATTCGGCCTTCCTGAAAACATTGGAGAACATGAAGATCTCTCCGAACACCATTATATTGGGCGACTTCAACTACCCAAACATTGACTGGGAGCACTACTCAAGCCCCAGCACCTTAGCCCAAAGATTCCTGGAAATGATAAACTCAAATGCTATGGAACAACTAATCACCACTCCCACAAGAGGGGACAACATACTAGACCTGATCATTACCAACATGGGGACTCTATGCTCCACACCAGAAGTATATCCCTCATTGGTAAGACCAGGCCATAAATTAATTTCACTGGATGTCCACATCCTGACCCCACCCCCAGCCCAGAAAACCACAGTGAAAAACTTCTCAAAAGTGAACTTCTCACTTCTCAAAACCGAAGTGGAATCCTTCAAGGCCCCAGGGCCAGAGGAAACTACAGCCCAAACTGCAGAATCCTATATAAATGCATTCTACGGACATCTCCAGGAATGCATGGATCATGCTATCCCAAACAAAACCAAGACCCAATCATCCAAAGGCAGGCGTCCAGTCTGGTGGACCCCTGCCATAAATAAACTGTACAACAGAAGGAGGAAGCTACTACATGATAGAGAAAAAGCCCTAATAGGGAAGGCATCTCTGATCAGTACTAGCAAAAAATTATGATCCCTCATAAAATCCTCCAAGGCCAGCTTCGAGAGAAAAATTGCACAGGACACCAAAGACAATCATAAGGCTTTTTTCAGTTATGTTAGAAACCTGGGATGCAACTCCCAGACTTGTTCTGAGTTGATTCTAAATGACAAAAAATACACTGACCCCACAGACATCGCCAATATCCTGGCAGACAGGTTCAGTGCAAACTCCCCAAAAGAGCAAGTATCTATCCCGGCAGAGGGCTGCCTCCCAAACATCTCAGATGCTCAGGTGAAGGCTGCCCTCTCCAAAGCAAAAAACACTGCTTCCATGGGACCAGATGGCATCCCAGATTGCATCCTACATGAACTACAAGAGGAAATAATCCCTCAAATAAAACAGCTATACAATCTCAGCCTCACTACAGGATATGTGCCCACAGAATGGCGTACAGCAACAGTGGTCCCACTCCACAAAGGAGGAGCCTCTACGGACCCTGGAAACTATCGCCCCATAAGCCTGACTAGCTTAGTCTGCAAGGCTATGGAGAGGATCATCATGGAGCTCATAAACAAAGACATTGGGGACCTACAGACACTAGATCCTACCCAGTTCGGCTTTGTCAAGGGCAGATCCTGCTTTTTGAACCTGGTTGACTTCTTTGAAACAGTCACCAAAGCCATAGATGAAGGGAAGGTAGTCTACACAGCCTATCTGGACCTTGCAAAGGCATTTGACACAATACCCCACTCTGGCATCATAGATAAGCTATCCAGCTTAAATAAAAACCCCTATGTCACAAGATGGGTCGCAAACTGGCTCAAAGACAGAACCCACAGAATGAGAGTTGCTGGAGCCATGTCAGACTCGAAACTGGTCACAAGTGGCATCCCACAGGGTTCTGTCCTGAGACCACTCTTGTTCGGTATATACTTTTCCGAGGTATAGGCAAATGTGAGAGGACTATGGCTTACCAAGTTCGCAGACAACTGCAAACTGGGCGCCATAATCAACTCTCCAGCTGACACAAACATCCTTCAAAAAGGTCTCACAAAGACAGATAACTGGTGCCAGCGCCATGGTTTAAAGCTAAATGCCAAAAAATGTATAATCATACCCTTTGGCAAAAACAATGTGTCCACAAATTGCCATATAGGCAGAAACCTATTAAGTACAGAGAAAGTTATTAGGGACCTGGGGACCCAAGTTGATAGCAATCTCTCCTTTGAAAACCACATTGCCAAAGTGGTTAAAAAGACATTCTACATAGCCCACCTCATCACGAAGGGTTTCACATCTAGATCAAGAGAGGTAATCGTGCCCCTTTATTCATCCCTCATCAGGCCCATCATAGAATACAATGCCCCTTTTGGGATGTACCTTACCCGACACCTGCAGCAATTAGAAAGACCCCAAAAGTATCTCACCAAGAGGATCAAGGGTCTCAAACAGATGCCATATGCTGCTCGGTTAAAAAACTCCAGCTCTACTCAGTTGCATACCGCCTACTTCGAGGTGATCTATGCCTGACATACAAAGCTATGTCAAATCCAGAATTAATGGACATGCTCCACCTCAGTAAATCTAAATCCCTTAGAACCACACGCTCGAGGGACTTGAACCTCAGCACAGAAATAAATAGAACTTGCTGGAGGGACAGGTTCATAACCCAGAGGCTCCCTTCACTCTGGAATAGAATTCCAGTTCATGTGAGGCAGAGCACCTCACTGAATCTCTTCAAGAAGAAATCTCGATAAGTTTATGGGGGATCGTAGGTTTGTCCCAGGGATTACTCCCGTGTTACTATTAGACAGAGTCACAGTAAACTAAACCTTAAAAAGGGCACAGTATACTCAAATCAAGGGGTGGCGTAAGCCATACAGAATTGGGCTAGGCTTATAATTGCCCCAGGGCAGATAGCCTAGTATGAACCTATGAACCTATGACATAACCAATGGGTTTTAAGATAGAGTTTCAGATTGTGTTTAAAAAGTGTAAATGAAGACAGTGATGCAAGTTCATGGGGGAGTTGGTTCCAATACTTTCCAACTGCATTTGAGAACAGAGCATCTCCTGCCATGTTATTAGATTTACATGTTGATACAAGTAGTTTATTAGATGAGCGTAATGTTCTTATATTGGGTAATAAGACTAGCAAGTATTGGGGTATTGGAAGGTTGGAAAAGGGTTTTGTGCCCAGTGGTGAGTTGTTTAAAATGAATCTGATTCAGAAGCTCTAACCAGCCTAATTGTTTCAGATTATGGCAGTGATGGGTCATAAAGGAGGAAGCAGTAGCAAATCTGGCAATGCTATTATAAGCATTGGCTAGCTTGTTAAGGTTATTTTTTGACAAGTTAGTATATATGGAAGAAGCATAGAGAAGTGTAGAGATAAGATGGGACTAGGCAGCAATGGCTCTAGCTAGTGGGGAGAGAAAGGGCTTTATCCTATAGAGGGAGCCTAGTTTCCTGTTGACAGTTTTTATGGTATTGTTGATATGGGTTTCAAAGTTCAGGTTGTTATCAATGGTTACCCCTAGAAGTTTAGTTGTTGGATCGGAGTGTACCATTACTGGATAAGACTGAAAAGTTCATTGGGAGTGATTTACGGGTAGGAGTGAAGAGAAGGAGTTTGGTTGTTTTGGGGTTCAAGAGGAGGCAGCGTTGTAGAAACCAATTTTCTGTTTTATTGAACATTGTCTGAGTTAGAGTCTGTAGTTGGGATTAAGATTTAGCTGAGCAGATTATTGTCGAATCATCTGCGTATTGTACACAGTTAGTTAAAGGAATAGCTTGGTTGAGGTCATTCATAAATATTGAGAAAAGGAGGGGGCTCAATATAGAGCCCTGAGGAACACCTAGGGTAACTGGGAGATGGGATGAGAGGTTGTTGTCCCATAGCACTGCCTGCTGTCTATTATCAAGGTAGGACAGGAACCATTTTATAGTCTTTGTGTCCAGAGAGAAGGATTTTAGAATATTGAGAAGTAAGTGGTGGCTGACCATGCTGAATGCTTTTGAAAGGTTGATGAAAAATGCTGAAGAGAGAATATTGTTACTACGGATTTTATTGATGCTGTCAGTGAAGGATAGGAGTGCAGTTGTTGTACTGTGGAAAGGTCTGAAGCCATGTTAAGTTTTGGCCAGTAAGTTATTCTGGAGTAGGTGGTCTAGTAACTGTCTGTGGATGCACTTTTCCATTATTTTAGCTAATGGGGAAAGTAGAGCTATGGGACAATAGTTAGAATATTCTCTGGAGTGTCCACCCTTGTGTAGGGGCATAATGTAGGAGATTTTCCAGATGGTGGGAATAGTGCTTTCTTGTATGGTTCTATTTATCAGCAATGATACAGGATAAGCTATGACTTTGGCTGCCTTTTGCAGGTATTCAGCAGGTAGTTGGTCAGCTGAGGGGGTAGTATGTTTTAGTTTACTTAAGAGGTTGCAGATGAGGGAAGTTGGGACAGGTTGCAGGTTTAGAGTTGGGAGAGAGTTATATAGTATGTATCAGCCTGGGACATGATGATCAATAGTCCTACTTGCTTTGCCATGGATGGTCTGCATCTCTCATTCAGTAGTTCCTACATACTGGCAAAAGCCTTTACTGCACCTTAGTAACTTTTTAGGCAGAGTCCATCTAGTAGACATCCCTGCTTATCAAATGCATTTAACCCTAAACTGGACTGCATTAAGGTGTCTCCTTTCAACACCACGAGTTTCAAGGACAAATTGCTTGATCTTGAGGCTCTCCTGCATCTGGAAGATGTCCATGTCCATGTAGTTACACAGACTTGGTATAAATGTAAAGAAAGCACTTCCTTCATTTTGGAGTATTGCATCTACCATGACTTCAGGCATGATACAAACTGAGTAGTGTCTCCATATTTGTCAGGGACATCCATCTAGACTGATACCCACAGACCCATATATTGAACTCCTAGAAGTTCAATATACCATGAGCAAGTCAAGCTTCTAATTTGTAGCATGCTGCAGAACCCCCTCCATGTCCCCAGATAATAATGTTAAACTCCTGCATATTTTATAATAAGCACCTATAAGAAACAAATTAATAATCCAACATGGCTTCAATCACCCCACCACAGACTGGAGCACCTATGCCTCTAATGTTGAGAGGAAAAGAGTTTTTGGATTTGATAAACAGAAACTGCCTCGATAAAATACTGACCCCACTGGAGGCCAAAATATCCTTGATCTGATCCTCACAAACATTGCCTCTACCTTTTCCACTCCTACATTTTCTCCTTCATCAGTTAAGTAAGACTATATAATCTATTGACATTTACTCTCAGAACAATCATACCCTTGTAAATGACATCTTTGTGTTTAACCAATTAAAAAGGGTGAACCATATATAATTCATATTGGCTCATAGGTGTGCACTAGGTTAATGACCACTGGGGATTTTTTTAAGCCTAGCCATGCTTCCAAAATCACTGACAAGTTTTGTTACCCTTGGCAAGTATAAGTGGGGGCCTGGGAGATGAAACATTTACAGGCTTCCTGTGTCCGTTAGAGACAAAGGTGCCAAACTAGGTATGAATTTCCTGTCCCTATCCATTTGTCCAAGTTATACTTGAATTGGGTTAGGGAGCAACCACGCTTCACATGGATGGTGAGCCTGTTCCAGAAAAGGGGTAGTTGCTGGGATACATGCTTGTCTCTAATGCAGGTCCTATTCATATCATAGGCAAGGTTTAAGTCTTTAGAACAGGTAATTCTGGTGCTGTTTGTTTTGTGGATATGCAGGAGGTCCATCAGAGTAGGGTCCGATGATGTCTTGCGTGCTAGGCACAGATCTCCCTTTGGCAACCTGTATGAGATAGAATATAGGATAGAGGTTTGATGTGGTCGCACAGGGCATGTTATTTATGCCTTGTATTCTTTTAGAGAAGAACCTTTGTGGATGTTCCAGCTGGTGGCTGTGACTGGTTAGGTACATACCAAAAGGATCATTGTACTCAATGATGGGTCTGATGAATGCTGAATACATATAAATTACACAACATAGAATGATTTCATCACTACTGTAGACACATGATGGTCAAAGGCTAGATGACTGTCTGTATGTCCCCAAGTCTCTGTCTACTGGTTTGACTCTTGAGGGTGTGTTGTCAATGTGATCGTTACCAGTGATTCATAGGTTCATAGGATGATACTAGGTTATTGGATTGAAGGCTGTTATAACCCTAGCCAAGAATTTTGCCCATGTCCCCATAAAGTCAGCACCTGTTTCTCCTGCCCAGCAGGGACACAGATGGGATCCCAGGGATGTATTTTCTGTTTCCCATACAGTTGTCCAGGTTCCTCTTAAAGAGGGCTAGAGATGTACTCTGCTTGACATGGAGAGGGAGTCTATTCCACAGATGGAGGATTCTTTGGGACACAAATCTATCCTGCCAACAAGTTCTATTAATGTCACAGACCAGATTGAGGCCTTGCATGTCGGTTGTGCAAGTTGAGTTTGACTTATGGATATGCATCAACTCCATCAAGGCTGGGTCTGAGATGACTTTGTATGACAGACACAGGTCATGTCTGAGCAGTCTGTATGAGACTGAGTAGAGGGACAGGGCTATCTGTAGAGGTTAAGTGTTTGAGACTCTGGATTTTCCAGGTCAGGAACCTCTATGGTCTCTCCAGTTGCTGCATGTGCTTGGCAAGGCACATGCCAAAGGGGCCTTTGTACTCGTTAATGGTTCTGATATGGGAGGAGTACAGAGATTTTATGGCCTCCTTGTTCTTGGATGAAATCACCTTACTTATGAGGTGGTCCACGTAGAAAGCATTCTGTACAACGGAGACAATGTGGTGGTTAAAAGTCAGGTTGCTATCAACCCAAGTGCCCAAGTCCATCACGACTGACTGCATGCTTAGTATGTTGTTATTAATGTGATCATTAGTGGGGATACCATTTTCCCCAAAGGGGATAATGATGCATTTCTTAGCATTCAGTTTGAGGCCATGCATCTGGCACCAGTCATTAGTTTGGGTAAGGCCCTCTTGGAGGATGTTCACATCTTTAGGGGAATTTAAGACAGTGCCCAGCTTGCAGTCATCTGAAAACTTGGTCAGCCACAGACCACTGCTTTTGGCTTGCACCTCAGAAAAGTATATCCCAAAATGTAGACACCCCAAGACTGATCCTTAGGGTACTCCACTCGTTACAAATCTACTACTAGAGGTGGCTTCCCTATTTTGACTACATGGGTTGTATCAGTGATCCAGTTAGCTGTCCATCTGGTAACATATGGGTTAATGCCTAGCTAGAGAGTTTATCTAGTATGCCCGAGTGGGGAATAGTGTTGAAAACTTTGGCTAGGTCAAGGTAGGCAGTGTGCACCATCTTCCATTCATCCATGGCTTTGGTGACTGTTTCAAAGAAGTCAGCCAAGTTTAACAGGCATGATATCCCTTTGACAAAACTAAACTGTGTGGTCAAGTGTTTGCAGGTTGCCAATGTCCTTGTTTAGAAGGTCCATGTCAATGCATTCCATGATCTTGCAGATCAAGCTAGTTAGGTTGATGGGTCTATAATTGCCTGGGCCAGTGGGTGTTCCACCTTTGATAGAGGATGACAGTGGCTGTCCTCCATTCGGCTGGGACTAAACCAGTGCTCAGGCTTTTTTGAATAGGGTGCCGAATGTAGCTGAGAGCTCATACCTGAATTCATGTAGGATGCAGCCAGGGGTGTTGTTGGGTCCTGTGGAGACTGTATTTTTTGCCTTTAGAGGGCATTAAAGACCTGCTCCCTGGTAATGAGGGGAGGGGAGCAGGTGCTGGGGATGTCCTGATTTACTGATGGGGGAAAGGGGGTGTAGTTTTCAGTTAAACTGTCTGCCAGCAGGTTGGCTATATCTACAGCATTTGTGTATGTGGTGTTCTTGACCACCAGTTCAGAGCAGATTTGGGTGTTACCTTTGAGATTGCGGCACATATGTGAGAAGGTCTTGTGATTGTCCTTAGTGGATGTGGCCAGTTTAGATTTGAAGTTAACCTTAGAGGATTTCACCAGTGGATGACTTCCCAAAGGATACTATTACACATTTTTTGGCATTTAGTTTTAGTCCATGGATTTGACACCAGTTATTTGCCTGTGTCAGCCCTTCTTGGAGAACATTAGTTTCAGTAGGAGATTGTCCGACTGCTCCTAATTTGCAATAATCTGCAAATCGGGTCAGCCAGAGGGCCTTGTCACTGGTGTCGCTTTCAAACATGTAGATGCCAAAAAGCAGCAGTCCCAGGACCAATCCCTGAGGGACTCCACTGGGGACTGGTGTCTTTGTAGATGTGGACTCTACAATTCTTCCTTTGCCCTGTCTGTGAGCCAGCTAGCTATCCACCAGGTGACAAAATGGTCTACATCTAACCTCAAGTTTGCCAACAATGTCTGAATACATTATTGTGTCAAATGCCTTGACCGGGTCAAAGTAAGCATTGTGAACCGCTTTTCCCTTGTCCATTGCTTTGGTCACCTTCGCATAGCAGTCCACCAGGTTCAGTAGGCATGACCTGTCCTTGAAACAAAACTAAACTGGGTTGGGTTCATTGTTTTTTCCTATGTCATTATGGATCATTTCCATGATGTGATTGCTGGCCCAAAAAGATATTGAATTATTTGGACAGAAAAACAATAAAATTGCTTCACACTTGCTAAATGATATATAAAAATCAGTTTTTAAAACATGAGGAAAGGAAGTCCAAGATGACCTCTCCACATAGTTGAGCAGAAGCATTCAATTGGCAAGCAGGAATGGAAATCAAACCAGAAGTAGATAAAAATCAGACAGCAACTAAATGTGCCAAAACCCCCCAGAAGAATGTAGGGAGAAGGATCAGATGAGAAGGAACTAAATGTGGGAAAGCCATAAATGTAGTGGCAAGCAAAGAGTTCTCCTGGAATAACATTATATCGATCAGGATTTGGCACAGGAATGGATAAGAAGAGGTGAGTTGAAACCAAAGGATGAAAGGTTAACAATGTCATCCCAAGACATTGGGCTACATACATGTTGCTTTACAAAGTACATTGAGCATATGGGAGAAACAGATAAATGTAAGTTTTGTAAAAAGAAAAAAAAAAAAGAACTGGAAACAGATGTTCAGTTTCTTGCTGGGTATGATACTTTCATGGACAGATGTTCAGTTTCTTGCTGGGTATGATACTTTCATGGACAGATGTTCAGTTTCTTGCTGGGTATGATACTTTCATGGACAGATGTTCAGTTTCTTGCTGGGTATGATACTTTCATGGACAGATGTTCAGTTTCTTGCTGGGTATGATACTTTCATGGACAGATGTTCAGTTTCTTGCTGGGTATGATACTTTCATGGACAGATGTTCAGTTTCTTGCTGGGTATGATACTTTCATGGACAGATGTTCAGTTTCTTGCTGGGTATGATACTTTCATGGACAGATGTTCAGTTTCTTGCTGGGTATGATACTTTCATGGACAGATGTTCAGTTTCTTTCTGGGTATGATACTTTCATGGAAAGGACCTATACAGTGATGTGTACAATAATGTGGTAAGATTTTTCCATTGGGGATTGTGAAAACACAACAACATTATCAAGATTCGCAGGCAGAAAGGAGAGAAATGCGGATGACAGATACACAGACATTTACAATAGTAGAAGTGGTAGTAGTGGATCTAAAAAAATAATCTACAATCATATTTAGATAGGCTAACAATACAACTAATTCCCTATGAACCACAGGAGTCAATTCTGGGCCCATTACAGGTGCTGTGAAGAGAACTTTTTGCTAACATCACAGTCTGAAACACTAGTAATGCCATGAAATTCAGTGATACCTTGACTTAGGAATGGGGCTCATTCCCATGATAATATTGGACACCCAAAAGACTTGCAGAAATTATACCATACATCTCACAGATCCATCTAAATGGTATGTTGTTAATCTATTAGTGAAGTACCTCGGACACAGGTCTGCACAGAAGTGGGCGTATCTGTAATGACTGACTGGGGAAAGGGGTGTGATCAGCCGGTGACTGACATGTATGCAGATTTCCGTATGACATCATGCATACATTGGTTGCAGATGCAGTTGAAGGGCACTGGTTCAAAAAATACACAGTGTGGTGTTTTGTTAGCAACTGCAATATCAAATAGAAGTGCAAGAGACACTTGCTCTGCAAGCATGCAGCAGTAAAAGTGAAGCTAGGAGCAGGACTGCCAAGTATACAGAAACTTACTCATGAAATCTCTTGATCTCAGTAGCCAGATCCATAGAGTGCTTTCAACATTGCACATTCAGGTTCGGGATACAGTCATCACTGATCAGGAGGAAAAACTGAAAGCAATGCAATTACAGAATAAAATGTTCATGTATCTCTGCAACACATATGTCCACCTGTAGAAAGGACCATAAAAATTATCTCGGATGAGCAAAATCAGTAGCAAAATAACCATCTTGCATAAACTTCAAGAAACTTTACTCTGTGCTCACTGCTAAAAACAGTATTACCCTAAAACCTTTGTTCTTAATTTATACTTCTTATATCAAGAAATGTGTGCATTGCACCTCAGATTAATGTGTTTTACTTTGAATAGTTCTGCTCCTGGTTTGTACCAACTTTCAACCAGCTTCTACAGCTAAACCATCTGTGCTTCAAAACAAAACTCTTGCCAACTCTAGGACAAGACTCAAGTAATGCCTTAATCTAGTTAGGCTGCTGGGGGTCTTTATATATATCAACTTCAAACAGCAACCCAAAAAAGGAACTTACTCTGCAAGCATACAGCAAAAACTGACGCCAGCATGACAGCCATGTATGCATGTGAGAATATCTACAGCTCCATCTGTATATAGGGAAAATGTTATACAAGCACAATGGTTCCACACAGCACACCTTTAATTCCAATTCGACAGGTTAAGCGCTTTCACGGATATTCTCCACTTCATCAGACCATAAAATACAAAAATCATCATTGGGATACAACTATTTAAATACTAATCAGCCAAGGGGATATACTGGCTAACTACCAACATCAAAATTAACCCATTCATCTTAGACTATCTCTGAACAGCTTACCTGTGTATATTAAAACTACAAAACAGCTTATAAATTACAACAACTAAAGCAGTAATATGCCAAAATCACAATGATATCATATACGTTGTATATAAAAACATATGAATATAGTTCAATGTGGCATAAACGTAAATATAAAATACTATAATAATAAATGTAAATGTGTATCTACACATAAATTCAGCAGTAATATATATTACATTTCAATGTTTAAGAGATCTAGCTTTCAAAAAAGGTTTCAACGAAACTTTACTATATAAACCTGGTGAACCTTGAAAACATATAATCCATTTCTGCTAGACAAACTTTCAACTTAAGCACTCAAATCATTAATTTCATGGCCCAGCACTTGCTCAAAACTCATAGCAAGCACTAATTAATCCTAGCACTAGACCCCCCCATACTGTCCAGAAGGACAAGGCTCTCTATTCATCCCTACCAGCTAATTAGTAAAACAGCTCACTTTACCTATTCAGGCATGTCCAAAGGGCAGTTTCAGATGTACTCTCCAGTCCAACTGGTAAATCTGGGCATTTTGAGGAAATGTTACAACTGCCTCATGTACACAGACAACCCTCTCCTCCTACCACCAAACACTAATATATGGGAGAGATGTAATTATACAGCCAAACTGGAGGCAAAGCTCTCACAACCCAAGACTGGAACTGACCATCAAGAGGAGAAGGAAAATACTTGCAACACATCACCAGTCTCACATAGACCTACTAAACCAACACCGGCAAATAACACACATAAATACATGAAAACATACTCGGAGGCGCTAAATAAAAATCAGCAAAGGCAACAGAGACCTCCAAAGCACACACCCAAGCATCCTCCACCGCCCCCAACACAATCCATGAAACATATACTTCACATAATCAGTGTGCCACGCAATCACAGCCCTTAACACAAAATAACATACCCAACACACTAGAGATAGGTGACTCTATAGTCGGGCACACTGATGTCCCACTAACTAGGCTGGACAAGGAGAAAGTTACAGTTAGCTGCCTGTCGGGCATCAGGATCTGCCACATAACACAAGCACTCAGGTTCCAGAACAAGTACAAATATGACTCTGTCATTGTCCATGTTGGTGTGAATGACCTGAGCCATACCTCCCTGGACTACATGAAAAGAGACATGGAGGAGCTCTCTGATCACATAGCCCAGGCTGGTATGACCCTGACCCTGAGTAGCATCCTGCCCTCACCAAGAATGATATCATGGTATAGAGAAAAAATGATCAATTTCAACAATTGGCTAAGCTTCTGATGTCATTCAAAGGGGATCCAGTGTCTGTCAGCCTGGGATGACATGCTCGACAAGCCACGTTGCTTCATTAGAGACAGCTTGCACCTGTCACCCTTAGGCTTTTGAATACTGGTCAAGGCTTTTGCCACCCCCATAGTGCCTTTTTTAGGCAAGGCTCAAAAGACAAACCCACCACCGTAAATAGCACAAGTAACCAAAAACTAAGGGTAATGCTACTCAACTCCAGAAGTCTAAACCTCAAAATGCACGCACTCGAGGCACTCCTCAATATGGAGAAAATCGATATATGTGCAGTAACAGAAAGCTGGTTTAAGGCCACAGAGAGCACCCCAGCACTACCAGGCTATAACTCATACTATACTTTTCGGCCACAGAACCCAGACCGAAACACAAAAGGTGGGGGTGTATCTATATACATCAAGGTACCTATGCCTACAGGTTATGTTTTTATATACAACTTATATGATATAATTGTGATTTTAACATATTACTGCTTTAGTTGTTTGTAATTTATAAGATGTTTTGTAGTTTTAATATACACAGGTAAGCTGGTAGTTAGCCAGTATATCCCATTGGCTGTTTAGTATTTAAATAGTTGTATCCCAATGATGATTATTGTATTGTATAGTCTGATGAAGCGGAGAATATCCGTGAAAGCGCTTTCCCTGTCAAATTGGAATTAAAGGTGTGCTGTGTCAAGGGGGCGGTGAAAGCTAACACATTCCGGCTAGGCTTATAAATGCCTTCGGGCAGATAGCCTAGTACCTACCTATGAACCTATGAACCTGTGTGGAACCATTGTGCTTCTTTTTAATTATTCACTGCTTTTTGTTGTTCCTGGTTCCTTATTCAGTTTAGAGGTTTGTAATCTTTTCTTTAAAATGTTATACAACCCTGATCTCAATAGCCAGATCCGTGGAGTACTTTCAAAACAATGCACACTCAGATTCGGGATAATGTCATCACTGATCAGGTGAAAAGTTGATTTACATACTGTAAAGTAACTCGATTACATAACTGTAGGTCACGTGGGAGAAGAGGAGAGTATCCACAGCTTTAGTGTTAAAATGTACAAGTGGTGCTTCTTACGTGGCACCAACACCGATAACATCTTAGCCATTCACATCGTAGCAGAACAGACAAAACACTGCTGCAAGTGAATTCTGCTGGAGTAACCCTGGACCACACCCCCTCAAATCTTTCATTAAACCACACAGGCCTTCAAGCAAATCTAAGCAAACCGCACAGCCGACTGAAATAGCTACAAAGCAGATAATTAACTGAGCCACTGAGTGTGGTGCCTTGTATACAGAGAGTAGTTAATTCCAGTTGCTCAGAGTTAGTCTACCTTTTAATTTTATGGATGAGATTTTTAACAGCCTTGTTAGTTTACTTGGACACTGCAGTTTCGCCAGCCATATTCTTAAATTTGCTATGACAGAGAGATCAATATTCATGCCGGCACACACATGAATATTTAGTAGCTTTACCACACCGAGAGGACATCTTAGGGGAAAGGCGGGGTTTAGGTGGGACTTGCTACTGCGCATCCTGCGAGGTACTTCACTAACAGATTACCGGTATGTTTACAAAACAACATGCAACCTGTCCAAGTTTAACTCAGACATATTCATTACTAACCTATCATCTATTAATGGGAATATCCTAAAAACCTCCCCTTATATGATGTTGTAAGTGAATTCAGTGCAGCTTTCCTAAATAGCCTTGCACCTCCTAGAAGGAAAAAAACTAAAAATAAATAATGCAATTTGGCTATCCAATGCAGGATATAGAAAAAAATGGCAGAGATATAAAACACCATACTATCTCAAAACTTGAGAGTGCTCCACATCGATACTAAAAAGCAAAATAATAATAATAATAATTATTATTATAATACAAAAAGTTATACTGTGACAGCATTCAGAACAATAGTTGACACAACCCTAACAAATTCTGGTCAACCATTAAAGAAATCTTACATCCTGGCTAAAAATTCAACCATAATCCCTTTCCCAATAACTCAGCACTCAAAACTGCAATAGAATTCAACTCTTATTTCAGAGATGTATTGTGAGTGTCCCTAAACAAGGATTCTCACATCTAATACCTTCCCTGTCCACGAGCCACATATCACTGCTTCCACTTTCACCTTCAAACCTGTGCCCTCATACTATATAAAACAACTCTTAGACTCAAACCATGCTCATCTTCAGCTGATGACCTTCCAAGCAAGTACCTTAAAATAGCAGCCAATGGCATTGCCCATCCTTTATCAATCCTTATAAATAGGTTGGTCCAGGAAACACATGTTGACTCTCTCTAGGAGAAAATCACACATCATTTTTATGCACAAAGGAGGAAATTTAATAGACATAACTAACTTCAGACCTATAGTAATCTTAGGTTAATGGGAGAATAGTAGGCTAATTGTCCTGAAGGACCATTTTAAGCTTAACCAATAACCTGAGGTCAGAGTCGAACTCTGTACTTTATGTCTATGAGATGATGACCTTAATCTTTATGCTGAACTTACCCTCTTTGAAATACTTGAATGTATTTAAAAACAGTTGCTAACTATCTCCTGCAGTAAAAACTCACAATCCTTACAACATGGCTTCCATACCTCCCACAGTAGTAACACTGCAGTTCTAACCCTTATAGATATGGTCAGTAAAGTTAGAGACGGTGACAAATTAGTGCCAAAGCCACAGATTAAAACCCAACATGAAGAAATACATTAGCTATAAAAACTGCATTTGTGTGGTTTTGCCCCGGTTAGATAGGGTTAAACTATTCCCGGCTCCACAAAGTCTACTCTTCAATTTTTTCTCCTTGGAACTAGACAAACTTTCAACTTAAGCATGCAAACCATTCATTTCACAGCCCAGCACTTGCTCAAAACTCATAGCAAGCACTAATTAATCCTAGCACTAGACCCCCCCCATACTGTCCAGAAGGACAAGGCTCTCTATTCGTCCCTACCAGCCAATCAGTAAAACAGCTCACTTTACCTATTCAGGCATGTCCAAAGGGCAGTTTCAGGTGTACTTTCCAGTCCAACTGGTGAATCTGGGTATTTTGAGGCAATGTTACAACTGCCTCATGTACACAGACACCCCCTCCTCCTACCACCAAACACTAATATATGCGAGAGATGCAATTATACAGCCAAACTGGAGGCAAAGCTCTCTCAACCCAAGACTGGAACTGACAGTCAAGAGGAGAAGGAAAATACTTGCAACGCATCACCAGCCTCACATAGACCTAGTAAACCAACACCGGAAAATAACACACATAAATACATGAAAACATACTCAGAGGCACTAAATAAAAATCTACAAAAGCAACGGAGACCTCCAGAGCAGACACCCAAGCAACCTCCACACCCCATCACCAACCATGAAACACATACTTCACATAATCAGTGTGCCACGCAATCACAGCCCTTAACACAAAATAACATACCCAACACACTAGAGATAGGCGACTCTATATTCGGGCACACTGATGTCCCACTAACTAGGCTGGACAAGGAGAAAGTTACAGTTAGCTGCCTGTTGGGTGCCAGGATCTGCCACATAACACAATCACTCTGGTCACTCCAGAACAAGTACAAATATGACTCTGTCATTGTCCATGTTGGTGTGAATGACCTGAGCTGTACCTCTCAGGACTACATGAAAAGAGACATGGAAGAGCTCTCTGATCACGTAGCCCCGGCCAGTATGACCCTGGCCCTCACCAAGAATGATACCACGGTATAAAGAAAAAATGATCAGTTTCAACAATTGGCTAACTTTATGGTGTCAATCAAAAGGTATCCAGTATCTGTCCACCTGGGATGACATGCTCGACAAGCCACGTTGCTTTGCAAGAGATGGCTTGCACCTGTCACCCTTAGGCTTTTGAATACTAGCCAAGGCTTTTGCCGCCCCCATAGTGCCTTTTTTAGGCAAGGCTCAAAAGACAAACCCACCACCGTAAATAGCACAAGTAACCAAAAACTAAGGGTAATGCTATTCAATGCCAAAAGTCTAAACCTCAAAATGCATGCACTCGTGGCACTCCTCAGTATGGAGAACATTGATATCTGTGCAGTAACAGAAACCTGGTTTAAGGTTCTAGAGAGCACCCTAGAACTACCAGGCTATAACTCATACTATACTTTTCAGCCACAGAACCCAGACTGAAACACAAAAGGCGGGGGTGTATCCATATTCATCAAGGATACCCACACCTCCAGGTTAGCGGCACAGCACAATGCCTCAGAGATCATCCATGTGCAAATAACAATGGGCAAAACTGCAATTCAAATTGCAGCTTGCTACAGATCACCCACCATGACCCAGGACCCCCATTCCACATTTCTGGAGACAGTGGAAAATATGAAGGTCCTACCAAACGCCCTAATATTGGGTGAGTTCAATTACCCAAACATTAACTGGGAGAACAATTAAAGTACTAACTCCCTTGCCCAATGCTTCCTAGAATTTATAAACTCAAATGCCTTGGATCAACTGGTCAACACCCCCACCAGAGGTGACAACATATTCAACCTGGTCATCACCAACATGGGCAACCAGTGTTCTACACTGGAGGTCAACCCCTTGCTGGTTAGATCAGACCATAGACAAATCACACTGGATCTCCACATTCCACCCCCACCCCCAATCAAGGAAACCACCATGAAAAACTTTTCAAAAGCAAACTTCACGTTACTTAAGACCAAGTTGGAAAGGTTCACAGCCCCCATGCTAAAGGACAATGCTGTCCAAGCTGCTGAATCCCTTACAAAGGCACTCTATGAGCACCTGCAAGAATGCATGGATCATGCTATCCCAAGCAAAACCAAGACTCACTCCTCTAAGAAAAGGAAACCAGTCTGGTGGACCCCTGCCATAAACAAGCTATACAATAGAAGGAGGAAACTAGTACAGAAAAGAGTAAAATCCCAAGAAGGAAAGACATCCCTGATCAGTATCAGCAAGAAACTACGATCCCTTATAAAATCATTCAAGGCTAGCTTTGAAAGAAAAATTGCAAAGGACTCCAAAGATAACCACAACGCGTTTTTAGCTATGTCAGGAACCTAAGTGGAAACTCTCAGAACTGCTCTGAGTTAGTGCAGAATGGCACAAAATACACTGAACCGACTGATATTGCCAACATTCTGGCAGACAGGTTTACTGTAAACTTCACCCCCCTCTCACCCCCTAAAGGGCCCATAACCATACCAGAAGAATGTAGAGCCCTGGCAGTCACTGATAGACAGGTTGAAACAGCCCTATCCAAAGCCAAAAACACAGCTTCAATGGGACCGGATGGTGTCCCAGGCTGTGTATTACACGAACTCGATGTAGTAAATGTAAATATGTAAGGCCATATTTTTATAAAATTAATGACATCATTTATAAACCAAATAATGTTTTTTCATGTAATTCTGTAGGTATTATTTACTGTATTAAATGTCCGTGTAAGCTTTATTATATAGGAGAAACAAAAAGAAAATTCAAAACGAGAATGCAAGAACATATTAGGGATATAAAAAGAGGTATGTTAGAAAGTCCAATTGCTTCTCATTTTATAGAAGTACATAGTGGTAGTGTAGATGTTTTTGAATGTTGTGTTCTTGAAAAAGTATTAGTTAAAAAAGGTGACGATAGATTAATAAAAAATATTTTATTGTATAAGGAAGCTATCTATATATTAAAATATAATACTATGTCACCTAATGGTCTAAATTTAGAAATGAATTGGAAAAGTTTATTGTAATTTTCTAAATGTATGTAGTTTTTTTATATATATTGTATTATATAGTATATGGTACCTTTAAAATTTCTTGTATATATAATTGATTAATTTAACATGATTGTTTAATTGATTGGGATATTTATATGAGTGGGTGTGTTCTGTAATTTATGTTCATTGAAGGCTATTATGCCGAGGCGCTAAGCTGTATTAAATTTTCAAAAGGAACTGGCGTTGTTTTTATGGCTTCGGCCTGATTACTTTTCATAGTTGTTTGTGATTCTGTCAATATGGATACTAGTTCCTTAATGAACACTCCGAGAGTCTTTAGAGAGAACTTTAATTCTCCAGTTGATGGCTTTATTTCGGATACAAGCGATACTAATGATGGCACAATAAACGTTCAATTTGCTTCAGAAACAAATGGTTGCTCTGTGGGATCCTGTATTCCAGCTCCTGTGACGACAACGGTACCTGATACGGCAGTTAGACCGAAGGTTCCTATGAATACGCAAGTGTTGTTTCCTGGAAAATCACCGGTATCTGAGGTTACTAATAGAATGAAAACACACATGGAAGTTCCAGGCTTTCCGGTTATCTCTGAAGTTTTACAAGGTAATAAATCCATGTCAGCTTCTATTAATGGTCAACAATTAAATTTAGGAGAGACTTTAAGAGCTAACGGTAATGTAACCTCAGATTATATATCAAATTTAATCTATGAAAGACAACAGAAATTTATTAATCCTTTCGGTTCGTTGGGAGGGCGTACCAATGCTGCAATGCTTTCACAGGAGATACAAGATACAATAAAGGAATTCGAAAAGTTATTATTTCGTGAGACACGTTGTCATTTTAATTTATTGGGTCTCAACAGATATGTAGAACTTGACATTTCCCCTCGGGGTTTGAGGGCTTTTAAAAGCCCCGCAACACCATTTGACAATGCTGATAAAGATGATTTAATATTTAAAGACCGCTGGCTTACTGCGGCTCACAACTGCGCAATGGAATGGGTAAAGATACTTGTGGACAGAGAACAGTTACTGTTACAAAAATTACAAAAACAACTGCATTCTTTTCATTCTAGGTTACTATCAGATATAGGTTCAGTCAAGGTTAATGACATTTTTGTTGGTTTAAAAGAAAATCTGAATAAATATGAAAATGAACAAATACAATATAAATCAACAAAAATTAAAAGGGACATTAAAGACTATGATAATGGTCGTGCGTTTCTTTGGAAATGCAAATCTTTTGGCCCTTTAACTAAACAGAAAAAATCTAATAAAAAACAACTTTCAGTTTCATTTGCATCTTCTGAAGGTTATGGGCAAACTACAGATTCAGAAGTCGACTACAATGATTTTCCTCCTCTTCCAGCTGCTATAGATCCAGCAGCCCATCAGCAACGCTTTCGGAATGAAAGCAATAATTCCAAGAGAGGAAATAAAAAGAAAGGTTTTGAAACAGGTTCTTCATCGGGTGAAGGACAATTTAAACAAGTATACAAGAGAAGTAGATGGAACTGACTTTAGTAACACTGATTCTACCATCTTTAATGTAGTTAATATTTCTGGTTGTGATTTATCCAATGATGAAATGTCTGTACTCAATTTAGGGCTAAAATTTGTCCCTACTGTCATACCTCGACATTATTTACTTAAACAAGATATTTTTAAATTCATTAGAAAACTTCATTTGAAATGTCATTTTTCTCACGATAAAGTATTTCCAACAGATAAAGTTGAATTTTATGATGGAGATGATGACAGTGATACCAGTATAGATAGTTATTATTCTTGTCTGTCAGATGATTTATCATTATGTACATATTCACAGGGATATTCTTTACTTAATATAGATGGTATTGATTTCCATAGTAAGTTTATTCCTTCTTATAATAATTCTACTATTATTCAATTTTCTGAAATGGTACATTTTTCCATTCAAGAAGTCATGAATTCAATAAATAAAAATATCAGAAATATAATATGACAAAAAATGAATGGAATGCTTTGAAAAATCTTGTTGATAGACATGATATAGTTATTAAAAAATCTGATAAAAGTAATAAAGTAGTAATACTTAATCATAGGCAATATCTTGATATGTGTATGTCACATCTTAATGATTCTTTAACCTATGAAGTTAGTAACCTTGATAGTTATCTTAATGCAATGAAAGAATATACACATTTATTGAATAAAGGTGTTAGGTTAGGATATTTTTCTAAACAAGATATGGATAGAAAATTTTGTGTAGATAACTGTAATTTGGCCACTTTTTACTGCCTTCCAAAATTACACAAAAATATGATAGATCCGCCTGGCTGCCCTATAGTTTCAGCTAGTAATTATTTTTGTCGGAATATAGGCATTGTTATACATAATCATCTGCTACCACATGTACAAAAATTAGAGTCTTATATACGAGACTCTTTTGATTTTATTGATAAGATTAGTGAAGTTATTTGGACAGATAATATGTTTTGGATAAGTATTGATGTAGTCAGTTTATACACAAATATTAAACATTCAGATGGTTTACAGGCTTTACATTATTTTCTAGGAGATAGTCCTGCTACTCATTTCATTATAGATTTAACCTCTTTTTGTTTGTCAAATAATTTTTTTAGTTTTAATGAAACTGTTTACCATCAAATTAAAGGAACAGCTATGGGGGCATCTTTTGCCCCCATGTATGCGAACTTATTTATGGCTAAATATGAATTGGAATATGTGTATACTAATGAATTCTTTAAAAATCATGTACTTTTTTACTACCGCTACATAGATGATCTTATTTTTCTCTGTAGTGATGGTTTTGAACATGTTCATGAATTTTTTTCAGATTTAAATAATAATAGATTCAATTTACATTTTGATGGTTTACAATTTGGGAATAAAATCCATTATTTGGATATTTTATTACAGGGAGAAGTAGGTAAAAAGATTCTGACAACAGTGTATCGCAAATTTTCTGATGGAAATCAATTCCTTAATGGAACTAGTTGTCATCCTCCACATACATTGTTGTCTCTACCATATGGAGAAATTATTAGATTATCAAGATTATGCAATAATGAAATAGACCTAGAAAAAAATATTTATGACTGTATTAGTATGTTTTTAAAGAGAGGTTATAGTATGGAGTTATTGAATATGTCCATTGATAAACTATTATATAATAATAATAACAATAAAGTTTATCATTTAGGAAATAATAAGAATAAAGAAGATGATAATTTTTTACCATATGTTAATAACATTGACAGTATTAATATAAAAAATGATAGTTTAAGAAATTCTGATCAAGAAATTAAAGATATCTATTTTGTTACTACATACAATATTTTTAGTAATAAAATTTGGAAAATTATTAAGTATTTTTGGAAATTTTTGGTATCTGATAGAAATCTTTGTAAACTTTTTCCTAATATTCCAAAAATAGCCTTTAAGAGAGGACAAAATCTATCAGATAAATTAATTAAGGCTTATTATATTTTTCCTAATAGTCAAGTTTATCATAATATACAAACATATGGTACTTTTGCTTGTAATCGATGTAGTATATGTAAATATGTAAGGCCATATTTTGATAAAATGAATGACATAATTTATAAACCAAATAATGTTTTTTCATGTAATTCTGTAGGTATTATTTACTGTATTAAATGTCCGTGTAAGCTTTATTATATAGGAGAAACAAAAAGAAAATTCAAAACGAGAATGCAAGAACATATTAGGGATATAAAAAGAGGTATGTTAGAAAGTCCAATTGCTTCTCATTTTATAGAAGTACATAGTGGTAGTGTAGATGTTTTTGAATGTTGTGTTCTTGAAAAAGTATTAGTTAAAAAAGGTGACGATAGATTAATAAAAAATATTTTATTGTATAAGGAAGCTATTTATATATTAAAATATAATACTATGTCACCTAATGGTCTAAATTTAGAAATTAATTGGAAAAGTTTATTGTAATTTTCTAAATGTATGTAGTTTTTTTATATATATTGTATTATATAGTATATGGTACCTTTAAAATTTCTTGTATATATAATTGATTAATTTAACATGATTGTTTAATTGATTGGGATATTTATATGAGTGGGTGTGTTCTGTAATTTATGTTCATTGAAGGCTATTATGCCGAGGCGCTAAGCTGTATTAAATTTTCAAAAGGAACTGGCGTTGTTTTTATGGCTTCGGCCTGATTACTTTTCATAGTTGTTTGTGTTACTGTAAACTTCACCCCCCTCTCACCCCCTAAAGGGCCCATAACCATACCAGAAGAATGTAGAGCCCTGGCAGTCACTGATAGACAGGTTGAAACAGCCCTATCCAAAGCCAAAAACACAGCTTCAATGGGACCGGATGGTGTCCCAGGCTGTGTATTACACGAACTCCAAAATGAACTAACCCCTCACCTCAACACACTGTTCAAACTCAGCCTCTCTACAGAGCCATAGAGTGGCACACAGCAACAGTTATTCTGCTCCACAAAGGTGGAGCCACAATGGACCCCGGGAACTATCGCCCTATAAGCCTAACTAGCCTGGTCTGCAAGGCTATGGAGCGCATCATCATGGAACTCATTAACAGAGACATTGGGAACCTCCAAACATTGGACCCTACCAGTTTGGCTTCGTTAAGGGCAGATCATGCCTCCTAAACCTGGTGGACTTCTTTGAGACAGTTACCAAGGCTTTAGACAAGGGAAAGGAGGTCCACACAGCCTACCTAGACCTCAAAAAGGCTTTCAACACCATTCCCCATTCTGGTATTATAGACAAGCTCACCAGGCTGAACATAAACCCCTACGTCATGAGATGGGTTGCCAATTGGCTCATGGATAGAACTCACACAGTGACAGTTGCAGGCTCTAGGTCCGACTCTAAACCAGTTACAAGTGGCGTCTCCCAGGGCTCAGTCCTGGGACCCCTCCTGTTTGGTATATACTTCTCAGAGGTACAGACAGGCACAGGAGGACTATGGCTGACCAAGTTCGCAGACAACTGCAAACTGGGGGCCATAATTGACTCTCTGGCTGATACAGACATCCTCCAGAAGGGTCTTACTGAGACGGATACCTGGTGTCAAAATCATGGCCTCAAGCTAAATGCCAAAAAGTGCATAATCATCCCCTTTGGAAAAAACAAAGTACCTGCAAACTACCACATATGTGATAGTCCCCTAAATACAGAAAATGAAATAAAGGATCTGGGACCCAAGTAGATAGTAATCTCTCCTTTGATAATCATATTGCCAAGGTGGTTAGAAAATCCTTCAATGTGGCCCACCTAATCACAAAAGGGTTCGCATCTAGAACAATAGAGGTTATTGTGCCCCTCTACTCATCACTCATCAGACCCATCATAGAGTACAAACCCCATTTGGGATGTACCTTACAAGACACCTGCAACAGCTGGAAAGACCACAAGGATTACTGGCCTCAAACAGATGCCCTATGCAGCCCGACTGAAGAAACTCCAGCTGTACTCGGTTGCATACCGCCTACTCAGAGGTGATCTCTGCCTGACAAACAAGGCTATGTCCAACCCAGAATTGATGGACATGCTCCACCTAAAAAAAAAAACAAATCGCCGAGAGCCACATGCTCTAGGGATCTAAACCTCACCATAATGATAAATAGGACTTGCTGGAGAGATAGATTCCTGTCCCAGAGACTCCCCATTCTTTGGAACAGGATTCCAATCTACATTAGGCAGAGCCCCTCACTAACACTCTTCAAGAGAAACCTTGAAGAGTGGATGGGAAACATAAAATTTATCCCAGGGATCACTGCAGTGGCTCTGCTGGACAGGGGCACAGGGAACTAATCTAAGGGGGTGGCGAAAGCCAACACATTCTGGCTAGGCTTACATATGCCCTCGGGCAGATAGCCTAGTACTTACCTATGAACCTATAGTGTCTTTGTGAAATTGTTTGCCCAAGCAAATCACTCCATAGATAATACACCCCTAAGAGTTGACCCAATAGTTAGGGATCTGGGAACATATATAGACAGAAAAAAAGGCCAGCACTTTCCAAGCCCAATCCAACAACTTATTCTTGGTTTAGTTGGTTTACAAACCATAAACATATACAGACAATAATCTGGCCTCTGACCAACATGTAGCCCAGATATAATAAAATTATTCGATGTCACCCAACTCATAAGCAAGGGTATGGCATCCGGGTCCACGGAGGTTATAGTACCACTATACAAACTCCGCTCTCATTAGACCCATTGCCCCCCTTTGGCATGTACCCAACCAGTTACTTGCAACAGCTGGAATGTCCTCAAAAGTTCCTCTCCTTGAAAATCCATGGTATGAATACCCAAATACCCTGTCCAACACAGACAACCTTAAGGCCGTATATCTGTACCTGGTCTACTACAGGTTATTGACAGACTATCTATGCTTAGCATACATGGCATCCTCAGATCCAGCTGTGATGGATCTCTTGCACATTTGCAAAACAAACTGCACCAGATACACTAGATAGAAAGACATGAACTTTGCCTGTGACATAAATAGAACATGATGGAGAGACCGTTATGTTTCTCAAAGGATCTCCATGATATGGAATAAGCTCCATATCTACGTGAAGCAAAGTTCATCCCTTGATCCTTTTCAAAAGAAACCTTTGTCATTGCATGGGAAACTATAAATGCACCATCCAAGTCTGGCCCTCATGTCTCAGATGGACAAAGGTCAACAGTAGTGGGTCTATATTAGAATCGTGAAAGCTGACTTTCGCAAATACAAGTTCATCGACACATAAATGTCGATGTACTAAAAGAGTAAAGGAGTAAAATAGTGAAATGCAGAATACCGAATGTTTCCCTTGGCCAGCAGGGTGATCATGGCAATGAGGAAATAAATCCTTTTCCCCACTGTAGTGCGGTCTCAGAGTTGGTATATTTAAGTAGGGGGGTGTGGGGGGGTGCAGGGGTGGTTGCCCCTCTGCAAAAACCTTTTCAAAACTGCTTACATGAGGTTTGTTCAGTTATGTTTACCTTACCTGTATGACGCTGTTGCTTCTGGAAGTATGTTCGGCATTCTGCATTTTGCTATTTTAGTCCTTCGCTCTTTTAGTACATCGACATTTATGTGTCGATGAATTTGTATTCCCAAAAGTCAGCTTTCATGATTCTAATATAAACCCAACAGTAGTAAATTAATCCCTAAATAACATGCCTCCCCACACACACCCTTTAGCTACCTCTTTACTAACATACTGCACCATATATGTGTCCAAGAAACTCAAGGACAAAGCAGGGATGTTTTGCACAGCTAGGACTGTAAAGACCCTTGTGGTTGTTAGTCTGGTATAAACCTATGAATCTATTAGTTATGCACAAAACTTGGTACAAAAATACACTGAATACATCACTCATATTTATTTCTACAACACATATTCCACATTCAAGAATTAGCATACATAACTAAAGAGTAATTACATCATTTCTCAAAACAAAAAAATGTAAACTAACCTGTAGCATCCTTTACTAGGCTTGTAGGCATGTACCACAATGTCTTAACTGGAGCCACATCTTTGTGTGAAACAGACTGCTGCTTCAACTGAGCCAGCAGGAAAACCTACCCAGTATTGAAGCAATAAAAATGTCCATAATCGCTGCCACATACAGCACCAGGAAGTGTAGTCAGAGCCCAGGTTTCACAACCTCTTAACAAAACTAGTTCTAAACGTATTGTCACTATCCATAAAAGGAAAACTGAATAAATATTGAAAAAAAAAAACAATAAGACAAAAACCTTCAACAATGACTGCATGCTCTCAGTTGAGCTAAAATCCTGCAGGTCAAAGCAAAATGAACATGGTACACCTTCTGCAAAACCAGATTCTTGACCAATTGGGGAAAAAATAGTCATTTACCAGAGTAAAAACACCCCTCCACAGACACACACTCACAACTACACCAAAATTACTGTACACACACACAGAATGCAGTAAAACTATCAACCTGTAAAAATTAATCCTATAATACAAAGCTTTACACTATATAAACCATACGGTAATCTACAAGTGTAGTACCTCGCAGGATCTCAGTAGCAAATCCCGCCCCAAACACGCTTCCATGCCAGACTAGGCAGCACCAACATGAATATTCAGTTATTATTACAGACTTACACGACATGCGTTACTCCAACAACACTCTGAATTAAGCAAGAATCTGCAACAAGACTCTGTTTAGTTAGATAGAATGCCGTTACATTTTAACGGCTGAAAATGTTTCCCAAAGAGAGTATTTTTATTTTTATTTAACATTTGTTGATCGGGAATGTCTGACTAGGTTCCACAGAGCCTGTTTTCAGCAGAGGCCCGGGGAGAAATGCTCCAGATGCATGTCTTTGGAATGTGGGAGGAAACCGGAGTACACCCACGCGAACACAGGGAGAACATGCAAACTCCACACAGAAGGCACCCCAGCCGAGAATCGAACCGGAGAACCTCTTGCTGTGAGGCGACAATGTTAACCGCTGCACCACTGTGCCGCCCTGTGCCAAGTAGCAGCACTGTTGCACAGCACTTGTTCAGTGCTGAACTGGTCACCTGGCCTTAAGGCATCCACATCTGCACAGAAGCGGAGGGTGTGGGGGGCTCAGTGCCCCCACAAGGGGGTGCAGGGGGGCTTGCCCCCCTGAAAAATGAGAAAAAGTAATAACTTCCATGAGGATGGAGTTCGTTGTGTGCATGAATATTTAGCAGTTTACATGACGTGATATGCGAATTAGCATGCCTGTCAGTCTTCCTCGATATCCCCACCCATTTGGGTCATTTGAATCATTGACGGTACGCCCAAAGCTGCGCAGAACTCAGTGCATGGTACTGCACTTGGAGATTACCAGCCATAAAACGTGGAAACAAGAAATACACCAAATACACACTTTCTACTTAAAATTATCCAGTAATTACAACAAACACAAGAGATGCCATCAATAATCCACAATTTAAATAAGAATCTCCCAAACATAAAAATGTTCAAGTGCATGTAATGTCCAAGTGTGTAGTCTAAAGAAGTCCCATTAATTCTTCTAGCAGCCATCTCCTACGAAGCTGACTGCTTCTTCAAATGACTTGCACAAAGTCTACATACAGCGTAAACAGAATACAGCCATTATCAATAAAATTTACTGCAAAATTCAAGTCACCTATAGCTAATCATCACAGTCATTTATAATCTCACTGTCACCAGCCACAAAAGTAGTTAGTTATTAAAAAGGCTGCACGTACCTCTTGTACAACCTTCCTTTGTGACTTTAAATTCCAAACTGAGCTGAATTCTGTAGAAAGTGACCTACATATCATTTTATAAAACCACATTCCCACCTCCAAACAATTAAACCAAGCCTCGTCTCTCCACAGGATGCCTCAAGACAATGCCTGGATTTACTAATTACACTGGTTGACAAATTCAAAGAACTACATACAATGAAATTAATAAGACATCTTAAACAGCTAAGCATTTATACCTCTCATTCAATGAAATGAAAACTACTATCAAGTCAGAGAGCAATGTAGTTAGTGCATCATCAAGTTGAATATGGCCATTTCATCTCTGCTGGCACCCATTGTTAAATGCAGTATGTGCAAGAGCAGGAACACTTAACACATCGCCTAGGACAACTGCAGCAATTTTAGAAGAATTGACATGCAAATCAATTGACCCAGCTTTCTTTACAACAAACTGATAATTCTGTAACTATTTTTATATATTTAGTTGAACTTTTAGTTAATGTAACAAACTTTAAGAAACCATGGATTTATTTGACATTTGATTATCTGGAAAGTGTAACTGGGTAGAAGCCCATTTTCAGTGGAGGCCCAAGTGAAAAGCTACAAATTATTACATTTTTAAGATCAATAATTTTATAATCTTCAAACATAAAACAAAAACAACTAATTATAACACATTAGACATAATATAAAAACACTGGTTAAGAATCAATGCAAGTTATATGATGACCATTTAATGTTTGTACAAAATTTAGACAGTTTGTAGAGTAATTAAAGGTAAGTTAGTCTAATAGATACAGGAATTACAATATGAAGCAAGGGAAAAACAGACTTACGGTACATTTAGAGAGAGAGAGCCAGGAGAGGGAAACTGGTGGAAGTAGGTGAAGAAGGGAGAGTACGGAGGTGTAAGGAATGCAAAGGTGCTTGTTCACATTTAGGGATATAGTGTATCCTGATTTTGAGCAGGAACAGAACCAAATTTTAGCTAGGTAGTCTTTCAGAGTGGTTTTAAAAGATTGGAGGGAGGGTATTGACATGATGGACACAGGTAAAGGGTTCCAGACCTTAAGAACTTTGTATGAGTACAGATAATGCTAGGCAGACTTTATAGGTTTATAGACAGAAGTTCTTAGTCACTGGATCACAATGACTGACTGGGGACATAGTTGTGTAGAATGGTAGATGGAGTTTCAGTGAATATTGCTATCCACAGAAAATTATAATAAAGCTACATATAATCTAATAAAAGTACTCTGCAGTCATTTGTTAAGCAAACACATAGCTTACTGATTGTTTTTCTTGACTCTGTGTGCACAGTCATTACCTGGGTCATCTCTCCCTAACTAGACTGTAAATCCAATCCACATAAATTCTGGACTACCCTTAATAAAATTCTCCAACCTGGACACCCTTCCACTCCTTCCCCATTCCTGAATAACACTCCCTTGGAAACTGCTACGCTTCTCAACAACAACTTCATTGAGACGGACCAAAGACTCACTCATACTAACCACAACACAAACACCACCTCTACCCCAAAGACTCACTCATACTAACCACAACACAAACACCACCTCTACCCCCTCCATCCCAGACAACAAAATCCCTTTTAGCTGCTGAATCCATAGCCATGCCTATATCCCTACTAATGATAGATCCCATTCAAGAAGCTACAATAAAAAAAAAACTACTCTTTGTTCCTTGTTGTCTCTCACAACATAAAAGATACTTTGCCATCCATCATCCAATAAGACCATCATAAAACCACCCACACCACACACAAACTCTCCCTCATAGATAGATTTGATATATATCTTGCACTGTATCTTCACTTGTTCTTCTATGCCACCCCAATCCTTATGAACATACAAGCTACAAACCTGTCCAAAACCAACAAATCTTGCCTTGCACTCAACTCTCTCCAATGGCTGTGTCCTCAACAGCTTCTACTATCACTAGCTACAAATCACCACCTCTATATATTACAAACCACTGAACCAACAAATAAATGTACAGTTTTAAGTGACTTATTTATGGACCTGTAACAGACTTGTAACAGCTATGAAAAAATAATTTTAGTGAAAATCTGGGGAACCATACATATCATCTAACCAAGAGAAGAGTTGTAGAAGAGAGGGGCATGAGAGGAGAGGATTCATTTTAATGATGAACTTCTCCTGCCAAAAACAAAAAAACAAATGTATGAGTTGGGTGGAGCTTAGAGAGAAAAAAATGGCAACATGGTCTGAAACACCAGTGTAATTCCCTGTCTGCCTTCAAACATAACTTAGATAAATTATATGGATACCTAAAGTACACTCTGGGGGACTTACAGGCCTTACTGTCCTTTGAAAAGGTTGTTAGAACTTGAGGGTGGTTTTAATTATGTACTCATGTCTCTTAGCCTTATATTCCTTATATATTCATAATTGCTATGATAACATGGACCTATTAAGAAAAAAAAACAGAAAACTCTCTGCATGAAATAAAACTATATTAGAACCCAAAAGAAAGGAAAAAATAATGTACAAATACCCATTGTATGTTGTCAGTCAGCTGCACTGGCAAAGCAATGAATGGAACCCTAACCTAAGGGAATCCATGTCATTCTTACTACCTACCAGTCCCTCCAGACTATTCCTGGATGATGCTCTGAGAGACGGGTGCTGAGGTCTCTGCATAATTGTGAGACTGTGAACTAAGTTCAGAGCTTGAGACTGGTAACTTACTAGTCTAGCTATGAGCCACAATCAAACACATAACAACTACAAAAAACAACAACAACAAACAACTCAAATCAATTTCAATTGCAAGGAGCACTGACTGCATGGTGAAATTTTGCAATTTGATGGCAATGGATGGCCTATGGTCTGCCAGCCTATATATTATGGATGGCCTGGCTTTTTTTAGATATTTATTTTTTTGTGCATTTTTTTACCATTTCTTAGGCATGCTGTAATCACCTAATCCATAAACACCATGCACTGTACAATGCTGAATTAATTCATGCCATCTTGCATGCTCAATGTGCAAAAATCAAATCCTTCTAATTCAATCATTTCCAATAGATGTATCTACCAATGCCATAATACTATAATATTGTAATAATGAATGCCATGCTACTACTCTTCTTTAGATCCTCTCCCAAGGACAGCTGTGTAGTGGGAGAATATCTGTTTTATATTTAAAAAATTACCTGACAGAATCCCTCCTTATCCTGGTAACTGCTATCAAGTCCAGGTATCATGTATCAATATCATGTTCAAGCACCACCTCCATGATGCCTGCAGCCCAGTAATCCTGCTTCAGCAAATTAGAATCCTTAACTAACGAACCTAATACCATCCTTCACGATGACTCCAGCTATCTGTTCATAAACAGCTAAACATGCACCACAAGTAACAAAGGTGGCTTCTGGACATCAGTAATGACAAGTCTCTTGACTAGTTAGTGTTCTCCAGGCTCAAACCTAACAAAAATGGATATAGTACAAGTATGCACTGCACCTGTAGTTGCCTCCCTTTAGTTACACTGCATCAACATGCCACAGTGTTTTCCATAAGATAACTGAATATGTCCTCAAATGCATCTGGCTTTAGAGACTTCCCTAACATCCTAGCATTAGCTTCTGCCAAAAGGAGAATTATAAGCTCTCTACCCTATAAGGGCCACATAACTAAAATGGATACTTATGCCACAGATTTTTATTCCCACATAAATTTGGCATTGAAACGTCTCTGCCCATTCATTCCAAGTGCAGAGGGAGGTTCGGATAAAAAAAAACTTTTGCATATCCCCAGAATCAACAAATTGTACAATGGCAGATAAAATTCTTAGCCAGGGCCATTCTTACCTTAAGCAGGGCGACACACTATCATTTTTCTAATAAAACCTAAATTGTTGGATGACTACCCTAATTCATTCCAGGCTTGACTAGCCTAGTCCTCTTAGAGAAATGGAATATGGCCATATGGTGGGTACTGGTAAGGAGTAAATGCTCACAAGACACAGTTGCTTTGAAATTCCTTTACATCCTTTGGGAAAAAAGAATGAAGGTAAAATAAAAGTGTGTGTGTTATTTTTCAAAGAGGGGTTATGAACTGCTGACACAAAATAATATTTTCTAAACACTGATTCTGTGATGCTGCCCCCTTTAAATATGATAGTATATTTTAAACACCTTAATATGATATACGTCACAGTCAACTAAAAGTCTACAACAGAGATTCAGGAGACAACCTGAAAAGGCATGCACATGCACACACAACACGTATGTCACACAAGGCTGCTGCACCGCTCCCATAGTATGTTCTTCGCTGGTGAGATCAGATCATCGTACTGTCTCTTTTGAAGTTTCTGTCCCACCTAACCCCCCCAGCCGTAATAAAGCTAAAAAACTTCTCAAAAGCTGACTACAACCTCCTAAGGGAGGGCATCTGTAGCTTCACACCACCACCTGCCTGAGAGGATGCACCCAAATAGGCTGAACAATATGCCAATGCAGTATACAAGCACCTGTACAACTGCATGGACTCAGCCATACCCAACAGAACTAAAACCTGCTCAAGGAAACACAAACCTGTCTGGTAGACATCCTCTATCAACAGGCTTTACACCAAAAGGAAGAAACTGTTGCCCAAGAGTAAAAAGGAGCAAATTCCAAATTGGAAAAACTCCCTCCTTAGCATCAACAAGCAAACCTCCAAGGCCAATTATAAATCGAAACTAGCCTTCATAACAAAGGGAAACCATAAAGTCTTCTCCAGCTACATCAGGAACCTCTGTAGCAAAGCCCAGGTTTGTTCCGAATTAGTACTTAACAGTATCATTTACACTGTGAACCCTGTTCACCTAGTCAACCTGCTAGCAGATTAGCAGTTCAGCACAAACTTCACCCCCCGTCCCCACCAAAGGCCCTTTCGACATCCCTGATACTTGTCCCGCACCTCACATCTCTGCAGATCAAATGTTACAGGCCCTATCCAAGGCAAAGGACATAGCTTCCATGGGACCTGATAGTATCCCAGGATGTATTCTGCACCATCTCCAGCAAGAACTGGCTTCACCATTGAGCACGTTATTCAACCACAGCCTAAGTACAGGCTTCATTCCAGCAGAGTGGAGAACTGCCATTGTCTTCCCTTTGCACAAAGATGGTGGCACTACTGACCCTGGAAACTATCATCCCATTAGCTTGACAAGTCTGATCTGTAAAACCACAGAGTGTATTATTATGGATGTCATAAACAAGGACATAGGCAATCTCCAAGCACTTGACCCCCACCCAATTCAGATTTGTCAAGGGCAGATCTTGCCGGCTGACTTATTTGAGTCTGTTTCCAAGGCCCTGGATGAGGGAAAGTCAGTACATACAGCTTACCTTGACTTGGCCAAGGCCTTTGACACAATGTCCCACTCAAGCATCATGGAAAAGTTAACACAACTTAGCATAAATCCCCGTCTTATCAGGTGGGTGGCCAACTGGCTCACCGACAGGATCCTCAAAGTCAAAATAGGCACCTCCACCTCTGATAGCAGACCTGTCACTAGTGGAGTTCCCCAGGGATCTATCCTGCAACTCCTACTGTTTGGCATCTATTTCTCAGAGGTCCAGGCAAAGACAAAGGGACTGTGGATGACCTAGTTTGTGGATGACTGTAAGTTGGGTGCTGTCATTGACTCCCTAAATAATGTCAACATATTGCAAAAGGGTCTCACAGCAACACGGATCTGAGAAGACAAGCTTCTGGATCACTGCCCCTCCACTCTGATAGTAATATCCATGAGGTGGAAGCTGGAGCAGAACTGTCCAGTGCCGAGGCTGCAAGGAGCAAAGACGTTTCCAAAAACTTCAGAGTTAAATGCTGCACACTGGATCTGACAGGCAGACTTTGGCTTTGACAGCTGTCTGGATCCAGAGGTCTCAGAGAAGATCTTGGATCTGAGGATACAAAAATCATTGGCTCCGAGGCTGATGGATCCAGATGGCTAGGATCTTGGAACTCCAAAGCAACAGAAGGTATCAGAGGAGGAACAGAGGAGGAAGTACAAATACTGCTTCTTCTAGCCCTTTCTCTCCTAACCCATATGACTTTCTTTCTGTACTACATCCATCTAAACCATATTCTCTCACCACAAATAGCTCTAATAAGGCCAACACACTAACATAAAAAACATGCCCACCATAGCTTTCTCACTATACCCCACCTCAACTGTGCATTTCCTGAAATACAGAATACTATCTTCCCAAATCCCAAAATAAAAAAAAAAAAACAGATCCCCACTCAAAATACTAAAAGTTAACTGGCCCCTGAACTACACCCACACTCTGCTAGAAATAACTATTAATGGGAACATTTACCCTAATCCTGGACCAAATACTACTCCCCTACTTCCAAATCAAACCTCAGTACCTTCCACACTATTCATTATGGCCCCAAATCACCCTCATTCTGGAACTTTCAAATACACACCTGAAGCATTTGTAATAAATAGCTGAACTCCATGTGTGGATAGCCCAATATTCCCCAGAAATACTCATCATTACAGAAACATGGCTAAAGCAAAGTATCATAGATGAAGAATTCCTTCCAACTGGCTGCCATATCTGAAGAGTATGCAGACAACATTAAAAAGCAGGAGATATGGCTACCATATATAAATATACTCTGCAGCTTAATGCATCAAGTGAATATCTCCCTACATTCACCATCAGAGCTCTACATCTCACCCCAAACCCCACCACTGTAATAAAGTATGTAAGCTTTCTCATTTCCAAAAATATAGTTTTATCAACAATCTACAACTCTGTAACTGGCAGAATCTAAAGGACCTCCCTGTTGATGATGTTGTTAAAATCTGACCAGGACTTTTCTTAATATCCTAAATAACCTACCCCCCCCAATGTATAAAATCCATACTAGCTCCCCCCCCACTGGGTCATATCCACAAAACAACTAATAAAACACAGGGATAAATCTTGTGAAATCCTGGATCACAATCAAAACTCAAACTAGCTAACCAAGATTTACACAACTTAGAAATCACACAGATTATCTTAATAGACTAGACAAATGAAACTACTGCACTAACCTTCAGTTCAAAATGCTTCAAAGCCCAAAAAAAACATTTTGGTCCATCATAAACTAAATACTTATTCCAGGAGGTGCCACACAACCAGAACTGACAATACCCAACAACAGCAACCTAGAAAATACTCCCAATTTCAGTCACATCCTTAATCAGACATCAAATGCCTCCCTCCTGCCTGCCCACTTCCAGCAATACATGTACCTCACACTGTCTCTCTACAGCCAGTTTTCACCTCTACTATCCTTCTGAAAATAAAACCCACCATCCTTGCACCTGACAATCTCCAAGCAGAATACCTAAGACTAGCAGATGAGGCAATTGCTTATCCAGTATCTATGCTCATGAAATACTCAATCACAGAGTCATGTACCACTGCCATGGTAGAAAAAAGCTACATCCTACCATTACATAAAAAGGACATTCCAAAGAACTTAGCAACTTCCTTCTTATTGCTATCCTGCCCTCCCATCTAAAAATATGGAAAAATGCATTCCGTCCTACGTTACCCAATAGATCACTCAAAATAGCCATATTTCCCTTCCCAGCATAGATTCTGCACCCATCACAGCACTATTACTGCCCTCTTACATTTTACTAATACAGTTAATGTTCAAAGGAAAAAAGGAAAGGTTGTTTCTCTAAAATCTTCAACACGGTCTCCCACCACATTCTATTAGAAAAACTCTCAAACCTAGAATTTGACTACTCCGCTACTGCTTGCATCTGTAGCTATCTTTCTAATTGATCCATAGACATAAAATGTCATAGAGAACTCTTTCCATTTCTCCCAGTTTCCACAGGCACTCTTCAAGTGTTTATTAGTGGCCCTGTACATTTTAACATCTTTGTCAATCACCTCATCTTAGAGGGCTCTACATCAGACACAATTGTACAGTACACTGCCAACTTCACCCTTATTGGCGGTGGCCAAAAACAAGACTACCTGCATGAAAATTGTCCAAGAATCTTTCTTCTCTAATGAAGTCTGGCTAACTAACATCTCTTCTGTTGCTTAACCCTAAAAAGTAAATTTACCTCTTCACTCTCAAGACACCTCTGAGCTCCAAAACGCTTCTTTGGTACAGTCTCAGCAAATAATACCAAAATGAAATTAAACCACAGACTAAATTACTGGTATCTCACATTGCTGACATCCTAAAATTTGATTACCACATCCAACATGTAGTAAAGAAAACTAGTCAGAAAGTGTGCACCCTGTATAAAATTAAACAATTCCTCACCAATCCCATCAGAAAAAAAATGAGTTTCCGCAATACTTTTCGCAACTCTTCTCTAGTCTGCCACGATATTCAGCGACTTACAAACTTCACAACTAACAAAGCTCGAAGAAAGTAGCAACATTTTCAACAAAGCACTCACACAGGACCCACCACTGTATAGCATTCCAAGAACTGAAGCGATCTGAATCACTTCACTAACTCTACTCCCAACTTGTTAGTATCCATAACCTCATCTACAAACCCACAAATTGTCCATCTCTCTAAACCCTCATCCTACAATACACATCCAATAGATCCCTATGCGCTACTGAAAAACTCTCCCTTCCTATTATCAAATCTAACAATGCAGCAGGAGATACCTTGTTCTCCAACTATGCTGACAAAATTGGGAATTCTATTCTTTCCTGACTATACTTGCAACAGCACCACAAGCCATTCAAACTCCAGCTAAAGTCTTCCAAGCTCTAGCTGTGTCCTTGCATTACCCGTGGATAACCACCATATTTATAACTGTTCAGTTATACTAACTTACTCGCTTAATACCTTGAATACTTTACATCTTCACCTCCACTTATCCCTCCTAATTTCTCTCCTCTGCACGTACACTTTCTGTATTCATCTTAGTATCCCTATAACTGTATTTTACTCACTTCTTAACCTCTGACTTTCTTCCCCTCAGCTTTGCATATGCTCTGTAATACAACTCTCATTGTTAGTTGAACACACTGTAACAATATCCAATATCCAATCCGCTCTCAACTCTAAACCTGACTCATGCTACAATAAAATTGCTAAATTTGTAACCAATGCACAATATTCATCATATCACTGTAACTCATTAAAATCACTACACTGGCTAGAACTCCCATATCATCTTACATACTTACAGCTCACTACCGCTCTTAAAATTATTTTCAAGCCATTAACTTCCCTCTTCTCTGTTGTTACCATACACCAACTGAACAGACATCTTTGATCCGACAATCAAGTACTTCTGAATGTAGCAAAACCGAATCTCTCACCTGGACAAAGGCAGGCTACTCCTTTACAATTGCTAAACTATAGAACACTCTCCCTCCATCTCTCAGGGCTATCAGCAACCCTGCACTCTTAAAAAAAACTAGACAACACCTTTCCTCTCTATTGCAATGCACATGCACCACAACTACACTCTCTAAAACCTGACACTGTTATATAAGTTCAGGGAGGGGTCTTGCACCCCACATGGTGGTGCAGTGGAGGCTTGCTCCCCCCCCCACAAAAAGCAGCTTTAAGGAGAAGAGAGATTTTTTTGAGATTTGTTCTTCTCCGGGTTTGCTGTCTTTGTTTTTTTTCTGGTTTTCACCACTCGGCATTTTGAGTGCTGAAATTTCAATAGGGGGCCAGACCAATGACTTCTTTTCAGGGGAGACCCAAGGTAGTATATATACTGTTTAGGAGAAATTTGGCCAGAGGACCAGTAAACTTCCCTCACTCTTTTTTATAAGTGCCCTGGGATCCTCTACATCTACCTGAGCTGCTACCAATTCCAGCAGATGGGGTCTCGTTTTAATGTCTCATCTTAAGGGAATCTTCACAAAAAGGGTAGCAGACACAGGGAAATATACTGCTCAAGGTATAGGTGGACTGTATCTCCAGCGAAGGTTTCAAAATAGTATGTGTACCACATGCTAGAAAGGAGAAGAATCTTCAGCAGCACAGTGTAGCACCGAGCAGAAAGGACCACGATAACACAAATGTATTGATTTATTTATTTTACATTTGTTAACCGGGTTAGTCCAGCTGAGCTTTTGGCTCATTTTCAGTGGAGACCCGGGGAGAAAAGCTCCTCAGAGAGATTTTAAAAAAAAGAATAATATTTACAAATATTTACAAAAAGAACAATTTGCAATATATAATTTACATTCTAAAACATTACATTTGGATGCTGTTAACAAGTAGCAGGTATTTGCTTAGTTAATGCTAGACTAGGTCATTACAGAAATTGTATAAGAAAACGGAGAAGAATATTGCAGAGGGACAGAGCGGTTATAGCCAGAGAGACTGCGGGTTAAAGGTAGGGAATGAGATAGACTGGGTGTAGAGGGAAAGACAGAGGTTATAGCTTAGGAAGTAGCATGGAAAGGAGATAGTTGAAGATCAATGAATAGGATGTGAGAACTGGAGTAGGGAAGGCTAGGATAAAATAGTTTCAGGGGGGATGGCTACAGTGGCAGGACCATTTCTTCATCAGGTGTTTTTTTGTGGCTAGCTTGAAGTGTTTTGTATGGTTAAGAGACCTAATTTCCAGGGGTAGTTGGTTCAAAGCCACAGTAGGGTTATAATTATAGAGTAAATGGCCTGTATTGGTATTAGGTTTGTAGATCTGTAGCAAGTCTTGGTCAGAGCTGTGTAGTGTCCTGTTTGGAATATATTTAGTTATTATGGAAGACAGGCTGGGGCAGAAAGAGGGTAGATAGAGGATTGAGTGAATAATCTGTAATTGATGTACTAGAAGCAGATGGGGGAATTCTAGCCAGGTCAGTTGCTTGAGAGATAAGCAGTGGTGAGCCTTGTATGTGTGACTGGCTGCGAATCTAGCCACCTTATTATAGGTAGTTGTGAGTTTTGTAGTGAGTGAGATGTTAAGGTTAGTAAATAAGTGACAGCTATATAAAAGGGTGGGAAGAAGAAATGCATGGGACGGTGTTATTCTGGCTGTGTTGGTTAGATATTTTTGGTTCCGGTAGAGGAGACCACGTTTCTGGTGTTTTTTTACAGTATTGCTAATGAGTAGATCAAATTTACGCTGATCAGTAATTGTAACTCCCAGCAGTTCAGTACTGGGTTCAGGTGTGATGATGCTGTTATTCATAGATAAGATGGTAAATGTGGTTTTGAGAATGGAAAGGTTCTTGGGGAGGAAGAGAAGGAGCTTTGTTTTCTTTGGATTGAGAATTAGTTTATTGTCACTAAGCCATGCCTCAATGGTGTTGAAAGATGCCTGTGTGGCAGAGTGAAGGTCTGATGTATTATCTGCAATAGTGATGACAGTAGATTCATCTGCATATTGTACAAGTGTAGAGTGCGAGGCAGAGGTGTGTAACAGATTTGTGAAGATATTAAAGAAGAGTGGCCCCAGTATGGATCCTTGAGGGACTCCCATAGACACATTGAGTAGAGGAGAGAGAACAGATTGCCATTTGACAGCTTGCTGTCAACTGGAGAGGTAGCTAGAGAACTAGGAGATAGTGGAGAGAGAGAAATTCAGGCAGGAGAGTTTATCCAGTAGAAGAGGATGGGAGACAGTGTCAAAAAACTTTGGAGAGGTCTAGGAACAGACAGGAGACAAGTTTATTGTTGTCATGGGCAAGGGCTACAGTATTGATGAAAGATATTAGTGCAGTAGAGGTGCTGTGTTTGGGATGGAAGCCATGTTGAGTATTTGTGAGAAGGTTTTCTTGTAAAAGGTAATGCATTACATGCTTGTGGTGCATTTCTCTAGAATTTTTGAGAGAGGAGAGATTATGACAACTGGCCTGAAGTTGGCTATATCAGAGGAATTGCCACCTTTATGTATGGGTACTGCGGAATGCCATGGTGGTACAGTGGTAGTGCTGTTACCTCACAGCAAGAGGTTCTCCCGTTCGATTCTCGGCTTGGCTTGGGAGTGCCTTCTGTGCAGAGTCTGCATGTCCTCCCCACGGTTGGGTAGTGTTCGAAAGACATGTGTGCATAAATGAGCATGCCTTCGTTGAAGGTTGGATGTCGAGCTGGCACCTCAGCATTTTGTAAAAATCTACTGTCAATCATTAGCAGACTGGAGTTCCGCTATGGCGACCCCTTACTAGGAAAAAGCTGAAAGACAGACATGTATGGGTAGTGCGAAGAATTTTTTCCATAATGCTGGGACATGAGATTCAATGATAGAGCAGTTGATGAGTATAGAAACTGGATAGGCTAGGGGTTCAGCAGCAATCTGTAGGAAATAGGAGGGTAGGTTGTCAGCTGACGGGGAGCAGGGTTTAAGTTTGGATAGTAAGGATTTTATGTAGTTAGTAGAAACTGATGCAAGGGAAAAGTAGTTGGAGAGATTGGTAGGAGAAGATGGGAGTGGGGAGTTCTTGTCTTTTTTCCTGGTGGGAAGAGAATTGACTATGTTTGTTATAGAGTCAATAAAGTGATTATTAAATGTGATGGCAGTTTCTTTTGGAGTTAAATTTGGGCATGGATTTGGAGGGCTAGGGTTTCCTGGGTGCAGTAGGTGGTTGATAGAGTTCCAAAACTTTTTGGGGTCAGATTTTATGGAAGTTGGAGGATTAGCATAGAAGTTTGTCTTGTCTTTCTGGATAACTTTCTTTATTTTATTCCTTAGTTCTTTGTATGACTGTAAGAGGGAAGGGGTCTCTGTTTTAGTCCACAATTCCCATGTCCTATCTCGGTTTTTCATAAGGGTAAGGGTAGATTTGGTAAGCCAGTGAGCAGTCTTGGATCTGATTCTAATTGTGCGAAGCAGAGCCAAATAGTTTAGAATGTTGAGAAAGGTGGTGTTAAAGGACTGGACTGCTGTATCTAAGGGGAGAGTGGTAAGATGATACCAGTCAATCCTATAGAGTTGGTCAATGAAAGAGTCTGGGCTAAAGGATGAGGTATTTTGGGAGGAAATGAGCTTGGAAGGTCTGGAAAAATGGGATGTTTTTCTGGTCACTGTGATAGGACAGTAGTTGCTAAGGGCATTTGGGAGAGTCTGAGGGTTATGGTAGTTATGTGGGTGGGAGAGCAGAATCCAGTTTAGAAGTGAGCTAGGGAGGTGTGACTTGTTAATAAAGGTGGGGGGTATTAATAAGCTGCTCAAATCCATGTAGATTGATACATGGGGTTGTGTTGGGGTTTTGTATTAAGTAATCAATGTTTATGTCACCTAGTATGATTGTTTCATTATGGATGGACTGAGAGAGGTGGGATAGGATATTTTTGAAAGAGTTTGTATTGTCTCCAGGGGTATAAAGAGCTACAACAGTTATGATAGTAAACTTGTTAAGTTTAAAATTGGCAAATAGGAGTTCAGCGTTAGGAAAAGGAGGTAGTTGGAGGTTTGGATAGGATAGGGAGAGGCGATCAGGATAAAGTATTGCTACTCCTCCTCCTTTTTTTGTATATCCAGTCTTAAGATGTTATAGCCGGGAGGGGTGATTTCATTGTCTTGGTAGTGAGGTTTCAGCCAAGTTTCAGTTAGAACGACTATGTCTGGAGTATAGGTAGCCAACCAGGCATGGAATTCCTGGACTTTATTTACTATACGTCTGAGGTTGATAGCATAGAATGATACTTACTTTTTAGGGGCAGAGAGATTAAGTGTGTTTTTTACATGAGTGTTATCTTTTTGGGTAGGGTGAGTTGGGCCAGGATTGGGATGAATGTCCCCGGATTGAAGTAGGGGTTTGAGGCAGTGTACTACATTGAGAGGGGGGACTTAGAGAGAGATGAGGATAATTTTATTTTTGGTAATGGAATATTATAGGTTAGGATGGAGGGATAGATATGTAAAGTAGGATGGGTATTTGTGCTTATATTTATGATGAGATTAGTGGGGCAGAAGTTGTGTGGAGGTAGTTGTGAGTGGTAGGAGGTGAGAGAGTAGAGCCAGTGTAGTACTGGTATCAGGAGCAAGATTAGAAGTCTGAAGGACATGATGTAAGGTAGAGTATGTGGAGGTGGAGGAGTAGTGGAAGTGTGAGATACAAGAAAGTGTGTGGCTTGGTGGTAGAAGGGGAGGGAAATAAGTGGGAGGGGATATGGAAGTAGGTGGGAGGGGTATTAGATGAGTCAGGGAGGTGTGGTTTGCAAGGGAGAAGTATAAAGGAAATGATATGTGGGGTGGGTGGGATAAGGGGGTGGGAGATGAGCTGAGTGAGCCCGCAGGGCAAATGGAGTGGGCAGACCCAAGAAGGAGATTGTTGTGAAAAACACGTATCAGTGACTGGAATGCAGGTAAGATATTTAACTACTTTCCTGCAGGAGATTCTGTTTGTTTTATGGTAGGATTTCAGTAGAAAGTGGGAAAAAAAGATGCAAGAATGTAGTGGGTATTTATTTATTATTTATTTTACATTTGTTGACCGAGTTAGTCTAACTTGTTATATGTCCATTTTCAGTAGAGGCCCGGGGAGATAAGCTCCAAGACAGAAACAAGAAAAACAACAAAAAATGAATAGATAGCAACATTCTTATATACAATGCATATTCCAGGTTAAAAAAGAAAATTCAGTGAGGACAAAAAAAAATCCTTATAGTGCAAGAATGCATATACAATACAACATTCCACAGATATACACAGGTGAGAGAGAAGGATAGTTATAGTAAAACAGTAGTGGAGGGACACGGTAAGAATATACCATAACCCTCTAGAAGTGGGTGTATGCTGCCCTCTAGTGGCACAAAAATGGCAATGGATAATACTGCTAGGGAAGAACTTGAATTGTATAAATATATCAGACTATTTTTCAGCTACGGGCAATATGAGTAAGCAATGAAAAACTGTAATGGGGGAATTTCAGGGAGTGGACTATGGTAGGCTGCTTATCACACCCGCCGAAGGTGGAGACTATTTACTCAAACTGTTTAGCTGGATTACACAAATGTTAGTTGAAGGTACATACACTGAGGCTTCTTCTTTTAGTGGTGATTTGAGAAATAGAGATGAAGGAACTTGGGAGTAGAGTGGTAGTAAATCCTTATTACTTAGTGGAGGGTACCCTCGTTGGGAGTAGTTCAAGGATATCGTCACTGAGAGGGGTAGTAAACCCTTATTACTTAGTGGAGGGTACCCTCCTAGTTGCAAGCATTTGAATGGAGTTGTGAAAAATGAACTGCTTCACCTATCAAGAGTACGCGACGAGCAGCCCAACCACACGACCTTGCTTTGCACGGCAAATGCTTTTTTTTCATTATCACAGTGCTGAAATTTAAATTAATATTGTGGAAAAGGTAATTGTTGCCAGTAAAGATGGGGGAAAATATGTTTTGCATATGGAGAAATTGGCTGTGCAAATCAAATTTTGGAAAAATACTGCAGCAATAAACCACAAGAGTACAGTTCTTTGCCATGTTGTGAAGCATGGTAAGATAGCATGCACTGGAAAAACGGATGCATGGGAAGTGTAGTAAGGCAATAGAGTAAGTTTGTGCACTCCTGCTAGAGCAACACAGCATTGTGTGTACTTTGATACAACATACAAAATACAACAGCTCACTCTTTCTATTTCCAATTGCCCTGGTCTAGTTTTCCTCCTGCACTGTATGACCGAACTTCTCAACCTCTTAGAGCAAGAAATCTGGACAAAGCCATAGATATTGGGGGAAAAGGACCATAAATAGGGACACTTTTTAAAATATTGCTCTTACAAACTTAGAAAGTTGATAGAACAACAGTTTTTGCATTAGCATGAATTTTCTGGAGAGCATGAAGTCCGAAACTCAAATGTCTGTCATTATTTTCTGATTTTAACCCTCAATGATTTACCAGTGATTTGCCAGAAAACCACAATTTGATGAGAAACAGACCAAAAATATTAGGCAAAAATCTGGGCATTCTGTGCAAAATCTACACAGTTAAGACGTATGCAAATGACACACACAATATTTAAAACATGGAGCATATCTTCACACACCGAAATTGTCCCACCATTAGCCACTTTAACATAAAACAATTGCCTCTCTGATGAGAAAAGAAGAAATGTAATGAGCTGCATTTAACTGAATTCCAACTGTTCCCTGCGTTATTCGACTAAAATAGTAACACATCTTCACAAGTTAATCTCACTTCTTGTCCTATTACAGCAAAGAACAATGGTCATTAACAATCACATTAACACCTGACAAATCTTTATCTGCTTGGAATGCTGCATATTATCCACCCCCACTCCAACACAGACACACACACACACACACACACACACACACACACACACACACACACACACACACACACACACACACACACACACACACACACAGACACACAGAAAATGACAAGCTTGTTTCTATCCAAAATAATACTATGTACATAAATAGTCCTGCCTTTATGAACAAACTACCATATTGGGTCATTTTCCTGTCAGACTTCACACTGACAGGCTGCTGTAAGAACCATGCATGGCATTAGGACATATTATGCCCCAGTTACTGCACTGGTAAGGGGCTTTGCATTTGGCCTTTTCACACTTTTCAAACAAAAGACTATATCCACTGTAATTTAACCCACTTTTGCAACTGTGTTAGATGTGAAGCTAGCCTGGCTAGTTTAGTGGATGTGGTAAACCTGGAAGTTTGAATCAGTTATGGACCCCAATAATATTCCAGGATATGTCCTAACTATCGTGGAATGTGATCTATTAGGACCACTATAATCAATATTTAATCGCAGCCTCCAGGCAGGCTTCATGCCAAGGAAACAGAGGATTACAGCTATCATCCCTCTAGACAAGGGCAGGCCTACTACAGACCCTGGTAAATAATGACCCGTAAGTCTGACTAGTCTCTTATGCAAATCCATGGAAAGAATAATCATGGAAACAATAAAAAATAATGCGGGAAACTAAAACACTGGAACCAACTCAGTTTGGCTTCATCAAGGACAGGGCATGCATATTCAACAGGATGGACTTCTTTGAGAAGGGTGACCAAAGCAATGGTGCATGCTGCCTACCTTGATCTGGCCAAGGCATTTGCTACAGCAGTCCACTTGGGCTTTGTTACAAATACTAACAAAATTAGTTATCACCCCCTATGTCACCTGATGGATAGCCATCTGGCTCACAGATAGGATCCAATAAGTTAGGATAGGGTAGACCATCCTCAACAAAAAGGATGGATTATCAGATGTGTGGCAGTTTCCAAGAGTAGCCAAATTCCCAAATATACTATTAAGCATTTCTTGGCATTGAGTTTTATACCATAGCTCTGGCACCAGTTATTTGTCTGTATCAGGCCTTCTTGGAGGATATTCATGTCTTGGAAGAGATTCTATAACTGCACCTTGTTTGCAATTGTATTTAAACTTTTCAGGCAGGGGCCCTTGATGTTGGCCTTGACTTCAGAGAAGTAGATGCTAAAAGGGGACAGATTCAGCACACAGCCCTGAGGGGACTCCACTATTGGCCAGTCTTTTTGTTGAGGATGGTCTACCCTATCCTAACTTATTGGATAACATCAGATTCAGGCCCATAGTGGATGGCAAGCAGAGTAAAACTTGTTTTATAAGTCAGTACTTAGATCACCATTTGCAAAAAGGGTTGACTACTTTTGCATACATCACCAAGGATTCATGGATTTTTTGGGAGAAATTAAATAAGATTACTGTTACGGATAATACTATAGTACATACGGTTTATGTATGCAATTTATTTTCTGTTATTCCCCATGAGATAGGCTTAACCTGGCAGGTGTGTCAATTGAACAAGACTGGTTTATATGACCAAGATCAGATTGTCCAGGTTCGGGGTCAGTAGGCCCAAGGGGTGAGATATCAGATCCGGGACAGGATCTAGAATCCAGGGAGGATTCACTAGATGAGACCACAGATAAGGGAACCATGCCTGATGAGGCAAGAATGGGGCAATGAGGATTATCATGCTCCCCAACCCTCTGGCTTTCTGCAGAAATTTCAGCATCAGGGGAAGAGGCGGGTAAGCATAAAGTAGACTGGGAGGCCAAACATGCACCAAAGCATCTCTTGATGATTCCCCAGGTGGGGGGAATTAGAGCGAAGTAGGTGTTGCACTTCATGTTTGAAGGAGAGGAGTAAAGATCGCAACAAGGTTGACCCCATTTGGAGAAGATATGCTTTGCTACTTTGGGATTCAGAGACCACTCATACGGCGAGAGGATGGTGCAACTCAATTTGTCTGCTAGGATGTTGGACCGGCCCGGAATGTGCGTCGCTACGAGAAAGCGGTTGGTGGAAATCGCCCATTCCCAAACTCTCATGGCCTCTCGACAAAGTGGATAGGACCTGGTTCCCCCTTGTTTGTTGATATACCAAATGACAGACATGTTGTCCTTTTGGATTGTAATAGTCCCAACGGGAAGAAGGTTCTGAAGTGCTTGCAACGCTAACAGCACTGCCCTCATCTCCAGGACATTGATATGCAGTGAGGTCTCCATCTGGTTCCACTTTCCTTGGATGGTCCTGCCGCAACACTGCCGCCCCCCACCCGAGGCGAGAGGCGTCCGTGGTCACCATGGCTAGGGGAGGGGACATAGAGAAGGGGCGCCCCTTTTGGAGGTTCGGAGACTGGAGCCACCATAAGAGGGCACTCCTGCAAACCCTGCTGAGAGGGACAGGATGGCTCAGGGGATAACGCAGGAAGGACCATTGGACTTGGAGGGTCCATTGCAGAATTCTCATATTTAGGCACGCCATGTGAAGGAGATTGATGGTAGCCGCCATCGAGCCTAGGGCTCTCAGGACCAGTTCTGCCGGAGGGGTCGGGCAATGAAGAATGACCTACACATGGAGTCTTAGGGATCGCGTCCGGTCCGGAGTTAAGAAGGCTAAGAGATGGTTTGTGTCCAACCTGGCTCCGATAAAATCTATGACCTGAGTCAGGAGTAGGGAGGATTTTCCAGCATGGATCGTGATCCCCAGCCAGGGAGCTAGGCGAAGAAAGAAATTCCTGGCTGTGTAGAGTAGATGCCTTGTGGGGGCAGTCAGGAGCCAGACATCCAGGTATGGAAAGACCTGAATTCCCTGGAGTCTCAGGTGGATGCTACCACTGCTAACACCTTGGTGAACACCCTGGGGGCCGTGGTGAGACCAAAGGGGAGGACCCTGAATTGGTAATGGCTGGCTCCTAGCCTGAAGCGGAGAAACCTCCTGGATCGTCTGTCCATTAAGATGTGGTAGTATGCATCCTTGAGGTCTATGGAGCACATCCAGTCATTCTCCTGCAAGAGGGGGAGAATGGATTGGAGAGTGACCATCCGGAACTTTTCTTTGGCTATTGCCAGGTTCAAGAGGGATAAGTCGAGGATTGGTCTTAGGTCCCCTGTCTTTTTTGGCACCAAGAAGAACCTGGAGTAAAAGCCCGATCTGTACTGGTCTGGGGGGACGTGCTGGATCACTACTTTTTCTAGCAGCTGCCGAATTTCTGCGGGTGCGGCCTCCCTCTGATCGGGTGGGACATCGGGGAGGCACCTGGGGTTGAGAGGGGGATGGAGAAACGGAATCTCGTAGCCTCTGGATATGATCCGAAGCACCCAGCGGTCTGTCGTGACAGACTCCCAAGCCACTAGGTGCTTCGAGAAATGCCCCCCAACTGCCTCCAGAGTGGAGCAGTCGGGTAACCCCTCAGGGTTGCTGCATGGGCCAATCAGAGAAAGGTTCTCTGGACCCAAAGTTCTTCGGGCCCCCTCTGCCTCTAGGGTGGCGTCCACCCTGTCCACCTCTGCCTCTGAAGGAGGGGGAATCCGGAGCGAAACAGGATTGCTGAGACTTTCGGAACCACATCTTCTTCTGTCCCTTTTGGTTCTTAGAGAAGGACCTCTGGGGAGCAGAGAAGCAGACTCCAACGGCAGACAACGTCTTCCTGTCTTTCTCTCTCTCTGGACCAAGGTGTCGCGTACGGTCTTGCCAAAGAGGGCAGAACCATCAAACGGGGCATTAGCGAATGACGCCTTGAAGGGTTCCACTAAATCACAGTGGCGGAGCCAGGCCTGTCACCTTAGTACGACGCCCACTCTGCTAGCTCTAGCGGCCCCTTCCATAGCATGGGACAGGAGCCGCATAGAGGTATTGGAAATCGACCTGAGAGTGGCCATTCAGGTAGAGTACACCTGTTTGTCCTCTGCTGACATGGACTCTGGGGGCAACCCGGCGTATTCTTTAATAAGATCCTGCTGGAGCCGTATGGTGGGTGGGAGGTTGGTATAATGGGTAAGGTGTTTACCTTACAAACATAAGGTGCAGTGTTTGATTCTCACATGAGCTAATTGGCTAGGCTGAAAATGGCCCACAAGGGCAGTTAGCCTAGTACTAGCCTATGAACCTATGAACCTATGATGTGTGCCATGTAGTTCAGCGACCTTATGGAGAAGGTGGCTGAAGCAAACATCCGCTTCCCCAAATGGTCCATCGCCCGAGACTCCTTGTCAGGGGGATGGACCTAGGGACTCTCCTGGGCCAGTTCCATTTTGGTGGCCGCTGCCACCAACATGGCATCTACAGGGGTTCCCTTGCTCCAATGAGACCTGTCTGAAGGGGGCTAAGAATTCTGTCAGGCCTCTTAGGGATGGGCTCCACAGTGTCCGTCTCTTTCCATGCCCTGGTAATGATCAAATCTACCAGGGGATCAGCCGGAGGGGACACCCAAGAGGTAGACGGGCTTGCTTCAAACACCTCCAGGAACATGGACTCGTCCGAGGTAGGCTTTGGGGCAGACCACCCCCCCTGATCCTGAGCATCTCCATGATGTCTCCAAATGAGACATCTTCGGGGGGTGATCTTGGGGAACCTTCCCCTTCCTCCAAATCTGTGTCCTCTGTTAAGGACTCAGGGGAGTCCAAGTGCCTCCTTTTGCACTTGCATTTCTGAGGAACCTCCTCGGGGGGGCTGTCCGAGGAGGCCTCACCAACCACATCCTGTTCCAACAAGGGAACGATCTGGGACGTCTGAGCAGGCTGTCCCTGAGGCCGGGTGATGGAAGTCTGACCCGTTTGCAAGGGAGTGCAGGGTGGAGAGGTAGCTAAGGCTGGGGGCCTAGAATCCCTCGACAGAACCCTCTCCACCACGTTAAATGCCAATGGAGAGCCACTCTCTTTAGGATCCGAGAGCAGACCCTCCCTCGGATCCAATGAGCAGATCGGGGCTGGAGCCAAAGGGATCGGATCCGAAGGGCCAGTATGGTCCGACCTACCCAGAGCTGAAGGCATACTGACCACCTCGGATCCGAAGCTCAACTCTCGACTCTGAGAGCCTGGATCTGAAGAAAAGGGACCCGACAGGCTCAAGGGTGCTGTCGGCGCCGAAGTACCCAACTCCATTGGTGCTGACATTCCCCCGGCTCCGACGCTACTTGGCTCCGTAGACCCTGAACCCAGAAAGCGGGTCAGGGAAGGAGCAATTGGGGCAAAAAAGGGGGTCGAGCTCCCCCCTGGAGGGGGGGAGGCAGGAGCACTCCCATCTACAGCTGGGCCTGGAGGAACCTTCTCATTATCTGGTCCAAGTCTGCATCTGTTAGGCTTCTAGTGGATCTGGAAGAGGCCACCGAGGTGGGATGGGAGTGCCGCCTCGATGACCTCGAAGGAGACTGGGCCTCATCCTCCTCCGGCCCCGGCAAAAAGCTGGGGGAACGGAGCCGGGAAGGAGAAGGTCCGGACGTCCCAGGGGGAGAAGCTCGCTTGGCTGGCGGGGCTGAAGTGGAGGCCTCGGCCCGCCGCTTGTGTTTTTCTCGGCACTTCTCCCTCCTGGCTTTCCTGTCCTCCTGGCCCAAGATGGGAGGTTGAGACCCGGCCAGACGAAGGGAAGCATCCGTCGGCACTGCCGCAGCTGCGGCAGGAGCCACGGAGGGACCGGAGGACGGAGCCGAGTCCGGGGGCAGGAGTCCCACCAGAATCAGCTTCGACCTCCAGTCCCTGATAGTCCTGGGATTGAATGCTGCACAAATAGAGCAGCCAGAAGACAGGTGTTCAACCCCAAGGCATATCACGCACCGAGTGTGGCCATCAGCCGGGGAAAGCTTATGGCCACACTCGGTACACTTGGAAAAGAAAGTTCTGGTGGTCTCAGACATCCCAACTAAAAACACACACGCTAGGCGCCAAAACCACACACACACACACACACAGGCTAACAATTACACTAAAAACTAAGGATAGGTAACGCAACACAAACTCACTCAAAAAATATTAACTATTATACAAAGAAAGATTTTTCTCACAGAAAAAAACTTGCGAAGGCCTGGAAGCTCGAGATCAAGCTGCTGGTTGTCACCGCGGCAAACTAGATCTGAAGTCAGGAAGGGATGGCAGGGAGTTATGAGTAAGGGGGAAGAGCTTGGAGCTCGGATCTTAGCTGTTGGAAACTGCCGGCTCGGATCCGATAACCCATAGGTTGATGCACAAATTAAGTTAACTACTTCAGATCACATGTTTCCTGCATACCGTCAATAAATTATTTGAAAAGAAAACAGTCACCATCATTAACAACAAAAAATTCAGAAAGTAACTCAGACACTGGCCTGTCAGAAATTTCATTACCCGGTGAAGCACCTTGTATGTGATTAACACTAATGTCCTGGTTATATTCTACATCGATGCCTATTCCCATATACCCACAGTCATTTTGACGTACAGTCTCATTAAACACACCAGTTTCAGTGTTAAGCTGGTGTTCATCTGTAAACCCATTCGGGCTATTTACAGAATAAATGCTCAAATCCAATAACCCATCGTCTAAGGAATTGGCGTCTCTTTGATCATACCCTAGCCCATTCATGACAGCATTATCCAAAATAATGTCCGAAACATCTTCAGAGAACACATGTTGTAATAAAACATCAGTAACCAATGCTGTACTTTCACTTACATCAACTTTGTCATTCAGGCCATGGTCTTTCCCATAAGTAATGAATACTGGAGCAGTGAATGTAAGGACATAGGATGGTTGTATTTCCTGGGGAAGAGAATTTGAGGACCAGTAGAGGATGTGTTCTAGGGTGGAGATATTGTTACCTGGAGGTGTATAGGTTTCAACTATGTTTAAATATTTTTTGGAGTTTATCTTAAGCTTTGTAAAGGTTACTTGTGCATTATCGAAGTCGGAGTATTTTGTTGTAGGATCCATAGAATAAGGTTAATTGTAGTCAAAGTAACCTTTATTGTCATTCAAACGATACACCTTGTGCATCACTGAATGAAATGTCGTTACTCTGTCTCAAGGTGGAAGCATTTCCACATATCGACAATCTACAGTACAGCAGCTACTACTGACATAACACACATTATTTCCTTAAACTCTAACTACTCTACATATACTGATCGCACATACAGAAGACGTTTTCCATGGTAGTCATTACTGCACAGTTGCTTTACAGCTTTGATTAGTGTGCAAAATATGAATCTCAATAGAGTTATTACAAGGAAATATTATTCCATAAAAAATATAAGGTACTGTCAGTGGAACTTTCAGCAGCCTTTTTCCAGAGTTCAAAGGTCAGCTCAGTGTGTATTTAGTATGCGTTTATTAGTCTAATGGCCTGTGGGAAGAAACTTCTATTTGCATTTCATACTTCAGTAACATTTCCAAGAAGATAAATAGGTGAACAGTTCATGGGCAGGGTGGGTAGTGTGTCTGCTTACTTTGTTGGCCCTATTGAGACACCATGACAGGTATATTTCTCGGATGGCTGAAAGCATAGTCCTAATGATTTTCTCTGCTACCCTAACCCCTTTCTGGAGGGCCTTTTGCTCTGTGGTGGAGCAGTTACTGTACCATGTTGCAATACTGTTGGCTAGTATACTCTGTATGGTGCCTCTGTAGAAGGTAGTAAGGACTGGAGAGGGAAGGTTTAACTTCCTCATCTTTCACAGGAAATGAAGGCCTTGCTGTGCTTTCTTTACAATGGCAGTAGTATTAATGCTCCATGTTATGTCATCTGTGATATGTACCCCCAGGAATTTTGTGCTTTCCACTCTCCCCACTATTTCATTATGGTTCATAGGTAGGTACTAGGCTATCGGCCCAAGGGCCTACGTAAGCTTAGCCAACAAGGTTCCCTGGCTTACGCCACCCAAGAAAGTTATTTTCCTGTGCCACTGTCGAGCAGAGACACAGAAGTGATCCCCGGGGTGTATTTCCCATTTCCCATCCACTCATCAAGATTTTTCTTGAAGAGTGCTAATGAAGAACTTTGCTTGACATAGATGGGTAGCCTGTTCCAGAGTATGGGAAGTCTCTGGGACAGGAATCTATCCCTCCAGCATGTCCTGTTTATTGTGGTGACAAAGTTTAGGTCCCTAGAGCGCGTAGCTCAGAGGGATTGGGATTTCTTTAGTTGTAGCATGCCCAGCAGCTCTGGGTTTGACATAGCTTTATATGTTAGGCAGAGATCACCTCAGAGTAGGCGATATGCTACGGAGTAAAGCTGGAGTTTTTTGAGGCGGTCAGTGTAGGGCATTTGTTTGAGTCCAGTAATCCTCTTTGTGAGGTACTTCTTTGGCCTTTCCAGCTGCTGCAGATGTCTTGTGAGGTACATTCCAAAAGGAGCGTTGTACTCTATAATGGGTCTGAGTGTCGAGTAGAGGGGAACAATTACCTCTTTTTTCCTGGATGTGAACCCTTTTATGACGAGGTGTGCCATGTAGAAGGATTGCCTGACTACTGTGGCGATGTGACTATCAAAGATGAGACTACTGTCCACCTGGGTCCCAAGGTCTCTTATCACGCATTCAGTGTTAAGTAGATTGCTGCCTATGTGGTAGTTCATGGGTACAGAGTTTTTACCAAAGGGGATGACACTGCACCTTTTGGCTTTGAGCTTGAAGCCATGGCTCTGACACCAGGCATCTGTCTCGGTGAGGCCCTTCTGTAGGATGTCCACATCATTTGGAGACTTGACTGTGGCTCCTAGTTTGCAGTCATCTGTGAACTTCATTAGCCATAGGCCTTCTGTGTTAACCTGTACTTCAGAGAAGTAGATACCAAACAGGAGAAGTCCCAGGATGGAACCCTGTGGTACTCCACTTGTCACTGCTTTGAGGTCAGATTTGGAGTCTGCAACTTTTACAGTGTGGGTTCTGTCAGTGAGCCAGTTGGCAACTCATCTTGTGATGTAAGGATTTATACCTAGTTTAGTGAGTTTAACTATCATTCCAGAATGGGGGATGGTGTTGAAAGCCTCGGCGAGGTCAAGATAGGCTGTGTGAGCCACCTTACCCTCATCTACGGCTTTGGTGACTATCTCAAAGAAGTTGATCAGGTTCAGGAGGCATGATCTGCCTTTCACAAACCCAAATTGGGTGGGATACAGAGTTTGGAGGTTACCAATGTCTTTGTTTATGAGTTCCATGATGATACGTTCCATGGCCTTGCAGACCAGGCTTGTCAGGCTAATAGGTCGATAGTTCCCAGGATCAGTGGTGGCTCCCCCTTTGTGGAGTGGGATAACTGTTGCTTTGCTCCATTCAGTGCACACAAAGCCTGATGCGAGGCTATTATTGAACATGGTGCTTAAGTGGGGAGCCAGTTTATTCTGAAGTTCATGTAAAACGCAATCTGGGATGTTGTCCGGTCCCATGGATGCTGTGTTTTTGGCTTTAGAGAGTGCAGCTTTCACCTGCGTAGCTGTGATTACAGGGAGTCTGCATTCTTCCTGTATAGATTTGGGCCCTTTAGGGGGTGGGGTATCTGCCAGAATGTTGGCAATATCAGTTGGTTCTGTAATTTTCATGCCGTTGTGCTGTAACTCAGAGCAGATCTGGGTGTTGCCATCGAGATTCTTGACATAGCTATAGAATGCTTTGTGGTTGTCCTTAGAATTAGTGGTGATTTTGTTTTTGTAGCTAGCTTTGGAGGATCTTATAAGGGATCTCAGCTTCTTACTGAGGCTGACCAGGGAGCTCCTCCACCCATAGGATTTTACTCTTTTTTGCAACAGTTTCTTCCTTCTGTTGTACAGTTTGTTTATGGCAGGGGACCATCAGATTGGCTTCCTTTTTTTGGAAGATAGCGCCTTGGTTCTATTTGGGATAGCACGATCCATGCACTCGTATAAGTCCTTATAGAGTGCATTTGTGTAGGATTCAGCAGTTGTAACTGCATTGTCCATCTGCATGGGTGTCATGAAGTTCACCACTTCTGTCTTAAGAAGCATGAAGTTGGCTTTGGAGAATTTTTTTTACTGTGGTCTCCTTAATGGGGGGTGGGGGCGGGATGTGGATATCAAGGGTAATTAGCTTATGGTCAGATCGGACCAACGAGGAGTTGACCATGTGTGGAACACCGGTAACTCATGTTGGTAATGACTAGGTCTAGGATATTGTTGCCCCTGGTGGGGGTGTGGATAAATTGATCTAGGGCATTGGAGTTTATGAATTGCAGAAAGAGTTGAGCTAAGGAGTTGGAATTAATGCTGGGGTAGGATGGATTGTTAATGGAGAGTGTATTTTACACCTTCTTCTGAAATCAACAATGATCTCTTTGTTCTTGTTCACTTTTAGTGTTAGGTTGTTGTTATTGTCGCACCAGACAATGAGTTGACTAACTTCCTCCCTGTAGGATGACTCACCATTGTTGGTAATAAGACCAATGACAGTCATGTTGTCTGCAAACTTGATGGTGTAGTTCGAGTAAAGCCTGGCAGTACAGTCCTGAGTTAACAAGGTGAACAACAGGGGGCTCAGAACACAGCCTTGGGAACCCCTATGTTCATAGTGATGCTCTTGAAGGTGTTATTGCCAATGCATACTGCCTGTGGTCTGGCCGTGAGTAGGTCCAGTATCCAGTTGCATAGGGGAGTGTTTATTCCCACTTGGTCAAGTTTCTTTATCAGATGTTGGGGGATCATTGTCTTGAAGGCAGAGCTAAAGTTTATGAATAACATTTGCACATAACAGCTCTTGTTTTCCAGGTGGGCCATGGATAAATGAAGCACCATTGATATAGCATCTTCTGTGAACTGGCTTGGTCTATATGCAAACTGAAGTGAATCTAAAGATGCAGGAAGGTTGGATGGTAGATGGTGCTTGACCAGTCTCTCGAATCACTTTATTACTACTGAAGTGAGTGCTATGGGGCGGTAGTCCTTTACAGTTAATGGTGGGGAGTTCTTAGGTATAAGTATTACAACTATAGTTTTGAAGCATTTGGGAATGACAGCCTGACTTAATGAGATGTTGTAGTTGTCTGTGAGAACTTGTGTCAGCTGGTCAGCACATTCTCTAAGCACCTGTCTCAGGATATTATCGGGTCCAGCCATCTTCCTTGGGTTAACCCTGTGCAGGATTCTTCTGACATTAGCAGGGTTGAGACAGTACTATGTCCACTTGATTTGTAGGGGCTTTCATTCCAGTTGTGTTTTTTCCTTAAACCTACTGAAGAAGGTGCTGAGCTTGTTGAGGAACTCGGTATTGTCATCTCACTGTGCTGACATTGACTTGTAGTCTCTGATGGATTGTATGCCTTGCCACAGTCGTCTTGAGTCTCTGAGGTCACTGAAGTGGCTCTAGATCTTCTGACCAAATGCCCTTTTTCTGTTTTTACTCCCTTGCTCAGGTTTGCTCTAGCTAACCTAAAGGCACCCTTATCCCTGACTTGAAGGCAGTATTGCATGCCCTCAGGAGCTCATACACTTTGCTTGTAACCCAGAGTTTCTGGTTTACTCATGTGGAGATGCTCATGGTGACTGTCACATCAGCCACACACGTTGATATGCATCTTACGTCCGACACAGTGTGCTCCTCCAGGTTGGTGTGCTCATCTACAGTGGCAGCTTCTTTGAACATGTTCCCATCTGCGCACTCAAAGCAGTCCCAAAGTGCAAAGATTGCTCTTCCTGCCCAGACACTTATTTGCTTCTTGGATGGTTTATCTCAAATTAGCAGTGGCCTGTAAGCTGGAGCCAGCATAATGGATAGATGATCCATGTTACCAAGGTGCAGGAGGGGCTTTGCCCTGAACGCCTCTTTGACATTGGTGTAGACCCGACCTAGTACGTTGGCACCTCTGCTGGCAAAGTCTATATGTTGGTAGTAATGCAGTAGAACTGATTTTAGATTAGACTGGTTAATGTCACCCGCTATGATATAGACGCAATCAGGGTTTTTGTTCTGCATTTCACTGAATGACTGGTAAAGTGTGGCCAGTGCTTCATTTGCATTTGCACTTGGAGAAATATAAACAGCAGAAATGATAATAGCTGAGAATTCTCTCAGCAGGTAAAAGGGTCTGCATTTTTCTGTCTTGAACTCTATGCTCACAAAGCAGTGGGTGGAGAATTTCTCACAACTGGAGCACCAGTTGTTGTTTATGTGGATGCAGACTCCCCCATCTCTGGATTTGCCACTAAGAGCCTGTATTATGTCTGCTCTAAATGATGATAGCCCATCCCCATGAATAGTACTGTCACCGATGGGTCTATATCATAAAATTGAATGCTGATAAGTCCGAAGCACAAAACTGCGAACTTCAAAGCTCGAAACTTGACAACATCGAATGTAAAATAAATAAAAAAACACTAAATACCCAAAAAAAAAAAATGCTCTAGGCAGGGGGGCAAGCCCCCCTGCACCCCCCACTACTTAAATATACCAACTCTGAGATCCCACTACAGTGCAGTAAAGGGAAATCTTCCCTTCCCACAATGTACGGCGATCTCCATTCGACATTTTGACGTTTTTGAACTTTGAGTTTTCCAGTTCGAAGTTTCGTGCTTCGGACTTTTCAGCATTCGAAGTTATGATATAGACCCATCACTGATACTTGAATTTAGCCATGTTTCTGTAAGGATAAACGCACAGTAGTTTCTCACCTCACTATGGCTGTTTGGGTCCAATCTTAGGTAATCCACTTTATTTTCCAGGAATCAAACATTTGCTAGAATCACAGATGTGAGTGTGGTCTGTAGGAGTTTTTTCAACCTGACATTTATACCAGCTCTAGCTCCTCATTTCCGTGGTCTTTTGCATCTTTTTTCATTATCTTCTTCTTTTGGGTGTAGTGTACTTTTGATTTGTTCATGTACAGCACTCTAAATCAAGATTAAACAAGATTCCTAGCTCTATGCGTGCTTTAGGGCTCACAGCCCCTAGTAGCCTAATAAACCAATTGCATGATAACCCTGTAAACCAAAGATCTAGCAAGGTATGTCTGCCATAAACTAACCTTCAGTCCATTTTCCTTCCTGTTTTCATTGTTTTGTTTTTGATGATGTTACACAGATATTTACACAAATATTACACATGCCTTCCTCGAGACGGAGCAGCTGCTGCCTAACAGGCCACCACCATCTTGAACAAAATGTAAATAGAATGTGTATTCTTCCTCCTTCTTTGTCCTTTCTATCTACCTTATACATACTGTAACCTGCAGGTAGAATTTCATTATCAGTAACTTCTGATAAACCATGCTTCAGTAATCAGAGCAATGTCAGGACAGTAGTGGGTGAGAGTGGCCTGAAGTTGTTGGGTTTTATTAATGATACTTCTAATGTTCAAATGTAATAATAAGATGTCAGATCCTTTCTGAGACAGCTTTAGTAAACTATGGCTGCCATATTGGGGTGTTTGTTGGAATGGGTTGGTGTTGGGGCCAGGGTTTGGATGGATATCTCTGCTAAAGGTTAGCTGTGAAGTGATATGTGATGTGGTCTCTAGGAGTTTTACTATGATTGTGTTATAGTTCAGTGAGACATTGGGATTGTTTTGTTGTGGTATTATAGTGCAGGTAGTCTGATCAGTATAAGTAATTCTGCAGATTGAGGGTAATATTTTAATATTGAAAGGTTTTATCTGTGGTGGATAGGGAAATGGCGTATTATATGGAGTTGCTGACCCATTGAGTCTAATGTGGTAACAGGTGAGGTTTCCTTCTTTTGTTAGGAGTATTATTGCATCAACATAGATGGGTATCATGTTGATTTATTTGAATATTAGTGAATGTGATGATTTTTTGTAAATGTATTGCTGTATTGTAATAGATGGGAGAGTTGTATTAGCTATAAGTATTGCTATCTTGTTATGGGGAGACTAGTACAATGTAAAAGTGATGTAATTTAGTTTGTTAGTTGGGTTGGGTAATAGGGCTTGTGGGTGTGGCTAGTTTAAAATAAATTTAGGCACAGCGGGCATGGGTGGGAAATGGGGTAGGGTAGGGAGTGGAGTGAGTCCGAGCAAAGTGATAGTGAATGAAGCAGGTAGAACCAGACCGTGGCATGTACTAAAAGAAAACATATTGGCTATCCAGGTTTATTTTAACCCAGTTGACTCGTTTTCCAATTCAGAAGCACTTTATTTAAAAAGTAAGGATCTGATATTGTCAATTTTTTATCACATCCTCATATATGTGGTCCGGATCCAATCCATCAAATCCAACTTGGCCATGAGCAAGCTTATGGCAACCATAAAGCTCTTGGATACCTCCCCTTAGCCACAGTACATCTCTTCCCATTACCTCAGATCTTATTTGCCGCTTTGTGAAGATGTGGTCAGATCGTCAACCTCTTGGTATCAGGTTGTATTTTTCTAAATATTTTTCTCTAATATTTTCTAGTGTATTGTTTTTCTTTGTTATTTACCTCTTTCATTCTTTCTTTATCTTATAGTCTAGTACCCTTTTCTTTACGTAACCCCATTTTTATTTAGGTTACTTCCCTTCTCCCCTTCTTCCCACCTGTAACAGTAACTATTTTTTCTAGGTTAGTCCCTTGTTTTCCTCTTTACCATTGAGGAAATTCTTCACTATAATTGTTAGTAGTTGTCTTCCCCTGTGTGTGTGTGTGTGTGTGTGTGTGTGTGTGTGTGTGTGTGTGTGTGTGTGTGTGTGTGTGTGTGTGTGTGTGTGTGTGTGTGTGTGTGTGTGTGTGTGTGTGTGTGTGTGTGTGTGTGTGTGCATGTGTGCGTGTGTGCATGTGTGTGGTGTGTGCGCGTTACCTTCCTTTGTTCTGTATTGTAGAGAAAAAAGAGAAACCATCCAGTTTCAAAAAATGTTCTAAATGAGGGCACAAAATCCCAGTTAGTGACTTGCACACTGTGTATATACTGTCTTGGACCCCCTCCACTTACAAGAGGACTGTGCTATTTGCCACTCATTTAATCATAAGCTTTAGTGGAGCGTAAGAATAAGCTCATTCTAAGGGGTATGTTGCCTTCAGCTTTTGGAGAGGCTATTCCTGGAGTTAAAGAGAAATCAGGGTCAGCCTCTAAAACTAAGTCAGCTCATTTGAGCCCAGCTTCTTCTTCATCCTCCAGGTCCTTTGACAAAGATAAGAAAAGACCTTCTTCAAAAATGACTGATGTGTTGGAATCAAAAGCAAACATTTTAAAATCTTTGAGTTTCAATGAGTATGGGATCTGATCAGAGACCTTGGCTCCAACCTCTACTTTGTTAGATCTGACTTCTTCTGCGCTAGTCCTATCTGGTAAGGATGGATCAGATCCGTTGATGTCAGATCCAACATCCAGTCCTTTTAAGCCAATTTTGCAATTACCAGGGCTTGGTAGTCTTCATCCTATGACCAAGTTCCATTGAGGGTACTGTCTCCCTTCCTATTGAGACTAAGATCCCCTTCTGCCTTGTCCTCCCATTCAACTAGGAGCCTAACTGAAGAAGATGTGCAACGGATGATACAGGAGATCTTATGGGCATAGGGTATCACTAAGTCTCCCTTGACCTTGACCCTTAATGTTTCAGGCCAGTCTAAGCCATCCCCTCCCTCTCTTCCTCCTCCTCCAACTTCAGGACAAGCTTCGGAGCTATCAGATCTGATATGCCTGCAGCCTTTGACTTCTGATCTAAAGATGTCCCTTTCTTCAGATCAGACATTTGCTCTGAGCTCATTGTTTTTTTTCGGAGCTGAAGAATTTTCGAAGCTGTAGTGAGCCTTGTGAACCTTGTGTGCACTTGACTCCTAAGTCTTCAGAGCAGCCGAGGCACCTCAGAGCTTCCATGAAGGTAAGCATGTTTCTGACTTCAACCCCAGGTGAGCTGTCTTCTGGACTGGAGGGGGCCCTGTCCCAGAAACATGGTTTGTCGTAGCTGGAGCCCGCATCCATTCAAGAACAGTCAAACTTTGGGGCTTGGAGAGGGCTATAGCTGCCACTGCAACTAAGAAGTCACCTGCCCCTTGGATCCACTATCCCAACAAGATACCATGCCTGCCTCTTCTTGTCACCTGGTTCCACAGGGACAGTGGGACCACAGGCACCAGGACACCCATCTGGGTACCCCTGACTCTTCCAATACCTCCCAGATTACCCCACTGAGGAGGTCCCTAGGAAGAGATGCAAGAGGAAGCATTTGGACTCATTGGAGCATTGGAGTCAGCCACTCAGGACACTGACCTCGATGAGGGTGAAGGATCCCATGGTCACCCTCTGAGGATGTTTCCTTTGGGGAGATTCTGGAAATCCTGAAGCAGAGGGGTGTCTGGCAGCACAGCAATCCTTTGCATTATGAGCTGATGTACCTGGCTGTCTTTAGTTCTCATCCATCTACCTGCTGGGTGACTCCACCCACCAATGAGCTCATACGTTTGATCTCAGGGTAGGTGTGGGAGACCCCTGATTCCACTGAGCCTGTTCCCTGAAGACCAAATAAAATTATCACTGCTCCCTTGGACAAGGCTTTCTGGGCAAAAGGGGTTGCAGTAGATGCCATGGTCATGGCAGCAGCGACCAAGAAGGAACTCTCCAAGGAGAGTTCAACTATCCATCCTCCTAACAGGCATCCCAGGACAATGGAGAGATGTGGGACACATGTCTTCTTGTCAGTGACCTTTGCCTTACAATCACTGAATTACTTTTTTGATTTCACCAGCCTGCAGAGGGATCTCATCAAGTTGCTTTCAGATACCTTTGAAGGAGCAGTAGCCGAGGGAGCTAAAGAGAAAGTGGCTTCCCAGTTAGCCACCCTACACATATTAGCCAACTCATCCGTGAGGCTCATAGCACACGCAGCCGAAGGAATGAGCAGAGTGGCTTAGCCAACTCATCCGTGAGGCTCATAGCACATGCAGCCGAAGGAATGAGCAGAGCAGCTTAGCCAACTCATCCGTGAGGCTCATAGCACACGCAACAGAAGGAATGAGCAGAGAAGCTTAGCCAACTCATCCGTGAGGCTCATAGCACATACAGCCAAAGGAATGAGCAGAGCAGCTTAGCCAACTCATCCGTGAGGCTCATAGCACACGCAGCTGAAGGAATGAGCAGAGCAGTGGGTTCTGGCATTTCCTTGAAGCGGCATGCCTGGGTGCATCTTTGTGATTTTGCAGAACCTTTTAAGTCTTCATTCAACACCCCATTTGATGGCACATCCCTTTTTGGTCCCAAAGTCAAGGATATGCTATCCAGGTGTGAGAAAGAGGGTAAGACCTATTTGGCATGGGCAGACCTTTCCCTAAGGGACAGAGAGGCAGCGGGAAAATGTGGTTCAAAAACTCTCAAAGGTCCTACCAAGACACACATGGTGACTTTCCCCCAGAGGCAGAGGGGGAAACAATAATGGAAGATGGCACTCTTGAGGCAGAGGAGGTCTGCAAAATCAATGGTCCTGGGAATCTTTCTTTGGGAAGCCTTTCCAGTGCTCCTGAAAGGAGGCCCGATTGTCCACCTCTGGAAGCAATTGGGGGTCAACTATCCCTGCACTGGAGAGCCTGATGAAAGGTAACTTCCAATATGTGGGTGCAGAGAATAATATCCAGGGGTTACCAAATCTCTTTTTCCCAACAACCCTATCCAATTAAAAAATCCCAGACATTCCACCCAGTCAAAGGGATCAAGCAATCATTCAAATTCAAAAACTGATAGAAAAGAGTCATCCAAGAGGTCCCCCTGACCAGAGAGGGTTCAGAACTTACTCAAAGTTATTTTTGGTTCCAAAGAAAACAGGGGACTGGAGACCAATCTTGGATCTCAGCAGATTGAACAAGTCGGTTCGATGTTGCAAGTTTGGAATGGTCACGATACAGTCCATACTTCCATTTCTGGAACAGGACAATTGGATGTGCTCTGTAGATCTTCAGGATGCATACTACCACATAAAGATGGACAGATGCTTCAGAAGATACCTATGGTTAAAGCTGGGAGCCAGTCATTACCAGTTCAGAGCACTGCCCTTTGGTCTTACCACCACCGCCAGGGTGTCCACCAAATGCATTGCAGTGGTTGCGGCTCACTTGAAACAACAAGGATTCCAGGTGTTTCCTTATTTAGATGGCTGGCTCTGATCCACCCCAACCAGGCATCTACTTGTTCATTGAAGAGAGTCTGTGCTTCAACTTTGTTCAGAATTAGGCATAACTGTAAATCATCAAAAATCTCATCTGGAACCCAGTCAAACATTAGAGTTCACAGAAGCAATGTTGGACACTATAGATCAGTGTATATATACCTTTAGGAAGCTATCCAAGGCTTGCACAAGTGTACAAATATGGAGCACATGCAAACTAAGCTGTCATTTTGTAGTAAGCCATTGAGATGTAAGCATGTATGTATGTAAGGTCTGTCTGTTAGCCAGTTCATTTGTATTTTATGATACTGCTATCCATCCTGATGTGTTTCTGTGTATTAAAGCAACTAAACAAAATACCCCACCTGCTTGTCATCTATGTAAGAGAGAAAGAGAGATGAGTGACATGGTGTCAGAAGCGACATGTCTAAAGGGCATGAAGTTAAAGGCGGCATGGCTTAAGGAACTTGCTTGGAACTAGAGGAATATACAGCAGTGAATCATCCCAATAATGTGCAAACTTCACAAAACAGGTTAAAAACAAATTAAAGATACTAGAACTTGCTCAGCACTATTTATTTTTCGCAAAATATGAAACGAGGCATGCAGAAAGTTCTAAATGATATTCGCATAAACTGATATGTACAATATTGATAAAAGCATTCAAGTTATTATGGACAGTGTTTGAAATAAAGTCTGACTGGCATAAAATTAATAAAATCAAGGGAAATTACCGCATTTTTCTGAAGCATGCATGTTTCGTATTAAGCAAAGATATCTGAGTTATCAGAAGTGTATAAAGTGTTTGCATGTTTGTGCAGTGTTACAGTAAAGCTATTTTGCAAAAGAACAACCATTACAGAGCATATTCCATAAAGTTCAGTATTTTGAAGAGTTTATTGTGCATTTGAATGTTATTACAAGCTCACAGAGCACTTTGTTGGTACATAAATACAAGGGTCATATTTTGGGTGTGTTTGTTTATGCTTTGTGGGCATGGCAGATGGATTTTGAAAACCCAGTGCACTTGTGTTTGACAGTAATATGCTGAGAAATGGAGAGTGTTTGAGCAAGAGTATGGCATTTTCATACAGGCTGCATTTTCTCACAAAGATGACCGTACAAAGACATTTATTCTACTTAATTTAGCTGGGTCAGAAGCCATAGAAAGAGAATGTTCATTTGTGTATGCACCTGCTATCTATACAGGAGAGGGGGAAAACCATCATAATGTTGTACAGACTGAGTCAAGGGAGGACCTTGAGTGTTTAAAATGTAAATTTAGAGAACTGTGTAACCTCCAAATGAATGTTACAATGGAAAGGCACTTGTTTTACACAAGGGATCAAAAGCCTGGTGAAACTTTTGCTGCATATATAACTGACCTGAGAAACAATGCTAAAATGTACAGATTCGGTGATTTAAGGGGATGAGTTGATAAAGGACAGACTTGTGTGTGGTACAAAAGATGATGCTGCGAGAAAGATTTTGCTTCATGACAGTGATTTAACTTTGAATAAGGCCATTGAGATTTGTCAGCTATACGACGTCACAGAAAAGCACACAAATATGCTTACAAATGAGAAGAGCTCTAGAAGGCACAGTGATAAAGCTCGTTGATAATATGCAGCACGTTACTAAAAGAAACAGGCCCAAGCACATGCTAGCAACTGTAGCCCCTGCAGCACTCACTGGTAAACTCCAGTGCTTTCTAACAAAGTCCACAGTGAGCACAGTCTCAGTTGAAGCATGAGTGAGTCAGCAAATTCAAAGCATGGGCCCCAATCTACTTTCATTACCAACTGTCATAATTGTGGTGGAAGTCATGAATCTAAAAGGGAGAGATGTTTAGCTTTTGGTCAACAGTGTCACAAATGCAATAAATGGAATCATTTCAAAGGTTTGGTAAATCAAAAGGCCCACATTCTTTTATTAAAAGGGAACATTTTAAGAAGTGAGTTGATCAATTAGAAAGCTGAAACCTTACTCTTTATGTTGATGGTGTGTCTGAGCTTCATGAAATGGTCATTACAGTAGATTTAAGGGCAAAGAACAAAGTATGTTGTACTGTCCAGATAAATGGCAAGCCCACAGAGCTCAACATTGATACAGGTTCCAAGTGCAATGTTATGTCAGTAGAAACATTTGCTACTGTGTGTCATGGTAAAAGGCTTGGTGTGGCAAAGTGTGTTAAGCTTGTTGCTTATGGAAGTGAAGAAATTCAGACTGAAGACTCAGTAGTGCTTTTATGTTGCTCCCAGCAGAGTGGAAGAAGCTATGACTTGTTATTTTATGTGGTCAAGAGGCACATCCCGTCATTATTAGAGCTCAGAGACAGTTTGAAAATGGGACTGATTTCATTAATAAGGAAGTCCATCATGTTAGCTTAAAAGACCACTACTCTAATTTTGCCCAGTACATTTTTCCACCTATGCTGATCTTTCCAAAGGCAAACTAGGAAAGTTTTCAGTGGTGTACTCCATGAAGTTAGACCCAGAGGTCAGTCCAGTTATCAGGCCAGCACATAAAGTTTCAATAGCCATGCAGGACACAGTCAAAGCTGAGTTAGATAAAGTGGTGTGGCAGGGTGTTATTTATCCAGTCAAAACTCCAACTGAATGGGTATCTTCCATGGTGGTAGCTCATAAGAAAAGTTCAGATGACATCAGAATATGTATTGATCCATGAGATTTGAACAAAGCATTAAAATTACCCCATCATCCAATGCGCACAGTTGAGGAAGTCGCAGAGCCTTGATGCCAAATGCCACTATTTTTTCTGTCCTAGATGCAAAGAGTTGATTTTGCAAAGTCAGCTTGACAAGAAATCATCATTACTCACTACATTCATTACTCTGTTGGGCAGGTACAGATTTTTGAGAATGCCATTTGGGATAAATTTTGCAAGTGAAGTCTTTCAGCATGCAATGGAGCAATTTTTATCTGAGTATCCTTGTGCTATTATAGTAGAAGACATATTGGGTAGGAGGTCATGATGAGGCAGAGCATGACAGAAACCTCAGCAAAGTTCTAGAAATGGCACGTCAGGTGAAACCTAAGCTCAAGCTACACAAATGCAAGTTTAAGCTACAAGAAGTTACTTATGTTGGCCATTTATTTACAAGTACAGGTCTATGACCAGACCCTTCAGAACAAACAGCCATTCTTGAGATGCCATCTCCAGACAATGTTCAAGCCCTGCAACATTTTCTTGGCATGGTTAACTCTCTATGCAAGATAGTACAAGACTTGAGCCAACTTTCAGCACCACTCAGAGAGTTGGCATGTAAAGATATATCCTGGTCTCGGTTACAGCAACACCAAAGAGTGTTTGAAGTCCTGAAACAGAGAATTGCTAGACCACCAACTCTCAGATACTATGATATTCACAAACCAGTTACACTTTCCTGTGACGCTTTGACATTTGGTCTTGGTGCAGTCATTCTACAAGAGGATTAACCTGTGCATCAAGAACTCTTACCAAATTGAGATTCGGTATGCCCGGATCAAGAAAGAGCCTTTGGAAAAAGTGTTTGCATGTTTGAAGTTCCATGATTATGCTTATGGTAGACCTATCCAGATCGATGCTTGTGGTAGACCTATCCAGATCAATGCTTATGGTAGACCTATCCAGATCGATGCTTATGGTAGACCTATCCAGATCGATGCTTGTGGTAGACCTATCCAGATCGATGCTTATGGTAGACCTATCCAGATCGATGCTTATGGTAGACCTATCCAGATCGATGCTTATGGTAGACCTATCCAGATCGATGCTTGTGGTAGACCTATCCAGATCGATGCTTATGGTAGACCTATCCAGATCGATGCTTATGGTAGACCTATCCAGATCGATGCTTGTGGTAGACCTATCCAGATCGATGCTTATGGTAGACCTATCCAGATCGATGCTTGTGGTAGACCTATCCAGATCGATGCTTATGGTAGACCTATCCAGATCGATGCTTATGGTAGACCTATCCAGATCGATGCTTATGGTAGACCTATCCAGATCGATGCTTATGGTAGACCTATCCAGATCGATGCTTATGGTAGACCTATCCAGATCGATGCTTATGGTAGACCTATCCAGATCGATGCTTATGGTAGACCTATCCAGATCGATGCTTATGGTAGACCTATCCAGATCGATGCTTATGGTAGACCTATCCAGATCGATGCTTATGGTAGACCTATCCAGATCGATGCTTGTGGTAGACCTATCCAGATCGATGCTTATGGTAGACCTATCCAGATCGATGCTTATGGTAGACCTATCCAGATCGATGCTTGTGGTAGACCTATCCAGATCGATGCTTATGGTAGACCTATCCAGATCGATGCTTGTGGTAGACCTATCCAGATCGATGCTTATGGTAGACCTATCCAGATCGATGCTTATGGTAGACCTATCCAGATCGATGCTTATGGTAGACCTATCCAGATCGATGCTTATGGTAGACCTATCCAGATCGATGCTTGTGGTAGACCTATCCAGATCGATGCTTATGGTAGACCTATCCAGATCGATGCTTATGGTAGACCTATCCAGATCGATGCTTGTGGTAGACCTATCCAGATCGATGCTTATGGTAGACCTATCCAGATCGATGCTTATGGTAGACCTATCCAGATCGATGCTTGTGGTAGACCTATCCAGATCGATGCTTATGGTAGACCTATCCAGATCGATGCTTGTGGTAGACCTATCCAGATCGATGCTTATGGTAGACCTATCCAGATCGATGCTTATGGTAGACCTATCCAGATCGAAACAGCTCACCAACCTCTAGTCACTATTTTGAGAAAGCCTATGCATTCCGCTCCTGCCAGACTGCAACATATGATGCTGAGATTGCAAAAGTACAATTTCAATCGTGTCTACAAGAAAGGTAAACTTCTTTATCTTGCTGATACATTATCCAGATCACCCAGAAACATTACAGGACAGCACGAGAATGCGAACCTTGATTTTGAAGTCATGGAATGAGAATCTTTTCTTCCACACATCTTGATGAGTTGAGAGATCACATAGCCACAGATCCAGTTTTTCAGAGGCTTAACTACTTTATTAATCAAGGATGGCCGTCAAAGCAATCTAGTTTACTTCAAGAACTGCACCTTATTTTCCCTACAGAGATGAGATTTTGTCTGACAAAGGTATCATTATGAAAGGTCCAAAAGTAATTATTCAAAGTCCTTGCAACCAGAGTACATTACTATCTTGCATCATGGTCACCCAGGAACCAATTCTACTAAAAGAAGGGTGAGAGGACTAGTATTTTAGCCTTCTACTGTATGTCACAAGACATTGAGAGAGTACTTTCATTTTGTTCAGCATGTAATAGTACAAAACCACATCAACAGCAGGAACCACTTCAGCTAAACCAGATTCCTGAACAACCTTGGTCGACTGTAGCCACAGACATTTTCGAATGGAATGGTCAACATTATTTGGTGTTAGTAGACTCTTACTCCAACTGGTTCGAGATTGCCCTACTTCCTAACCTAGCATCCAGTACTGTCATTACTAAGACAAAGTGTCATTTTGCAGTACATGGTAGTCCCCACAAAGTTATTTCTGACAATAGCACGCAGTTTACAAGCCAACAGTTCAAAATATATCTTGAAGAATGAGACTTTACTCATGTCACAAGTAGCCCTAAGTACATATATTTATGTGTGATTTTTACTGCTCTCGCTCGCTCTCTCTCTCTCTCTGTATGCATATATATATATATATATATATATATATATATATTTATTTATTTATATATATTTATGTGTCATTGTACTGCTCTCTCTCTATATATATATATATATATACTTCTTAGAATGTTTAGTATCTGTATTCATACCTCTCAACCTCTTAGAACAAGAAATCTGGAGAAAGCCATACATCAAAGTGGGGCAAAGACCCAAAAATAGGGAAACTTTGCTTTGGAGCAAAATTCCAAATTACATTAGGCAGAGCCCCTCACTAACACTCTTCAATAGAAACATTGTCGAATGGGTGGGAAACAGAAAGTTTACCCCGGGATCACTTCAGTGGCTCTGCTGGACAGATGCACATGGAACTAATCTAAGGCAGTAGCGAAAGCCAACACATTCTGGCTAGGCTTATAAATGTCTTCGGGCAGTAGCCTAGTACCCACCTATGAATAATAGGTTTTGCATTTGTACGAATTTTTCCGAAGGGCATGAAGTCTGAAACTCAAATGTTGGTCATTATTCTCTGACTTAAGTCTTTAATAATTTGCTAGTAATTTGCCAGAAAACCACAATTTTATGGAAAACAAAGCAAAAACATGAGGCAAAACTGTGGACATTCTGAGAAAATCTGTACAGCTGAGAGGTATGAATTTGTCTATAAAATAGGGACAGTTCTGTCATTGGCAGCTTGGGCACGCTATGAATATTCATGCGCCTAGCAGCCTCAATCACTAATCAGTTGGGCGTGTTCAGAGACCGTGATGCTGGGTATGAGGCAGCTTTGGCGCGGGGTTTGCTACTGCGCATCTGGTGGGTTTGCGATCTTCAATGTCACCCCCCCCCCTTTGTTTTAGGCTTTGTCAAAATTTTTTTGCGCTAAGAGTTTTGAGCAGTATGCAATGGGTGCGCTCCCTTATAATATTCTGGCTTTACCAGAAAGGCTCATCCAGACTCTGATACACTTTGCTGTGAAAGAAAGGTTAGTTTGCTTTTATTTTTTGTATTACTGTATTGCCTTTCTATATTTTGAATACTGTAGTTTGTTTTCTTTACCTTGTGTTTTGCTTCCATTCTGTTTTAACAGCATATTAAAACTTCAAAAGAGACCACAGCTCTCTCTGTTCTGAGTCAGGCAGAATTTTTCCTGCCCTCCCACCCATTTAAGTTGTCTTGTTAAATACCACTGTCTTTCTAGTTGCCTGCCTCTTATGTTAATCTGACCATATATCTCATTTCTCTCTACTTTCACTGGCTTATGTGACTAATCACAAAATCATCATTTTTGAAATCCCACCCCTTCAATTATTTAAATTTATTGGCCATCCTACAGTATTTCATAGTACCAAAATACAAAAGTGACCACCCCTTTCAATCCATCTTGCTGTTTTAAAAATAGTAGCTCTCCACTAAACCTTAACTTTTTAAATAGGTAAAACTCAAGTTACCTACTTTCACATCTAACTTCTCTAGTGCACACTGCAGAGTGCATTCTTTTCAATCTTACCTTTAAGCATCCCTGTGACTAGCACTTTCTCTAATACCTGCTGGAAAGCACTAGGAAGCCTTAAACTCATACAAACACTGAACTCTCCTTGTTAACAAGGAGAAATTAATAGTAGGCACTAAACAGCCTATAATTGCAAAGTACCTTGCTAAGGAAACAGCTCCTATACTTTACAAAGAAAAAAAGCCCCAAACCAGGCATGTCCAAGGGTCAGCTTCCGGTGATTTCTCCTGTCCACCTGGTGAATCTGGGCATACTGGGGCAATGCAGCAATTACCTCATGTACACAGACAGCCCTCTCCTCCTACCACCCAACACTACAACCTGTGAGAGATGCACTTACATAGCCAAAATGGAAGCAAAGCTCTCTCCACCCAAGATTGTGCTAAACAGTCAAGAGGAGAAGGTTAACACCCACACTACACCTCAAGCAACACAAAGCCCTTCTAAACCCGCACCACAACACCCACATATAGCAACACTAAATCCACATATGCAGAGGCCCTTAACTGTAACCTGCCCAAGGAACAAAGACCTCTGAAGCTGAAACGCAAACAAACACCAATCACAACCAATGTGTCACATAGTTCACAACACCAATGTGCCACCCAGCAACAGCCCCTAAGGCAAGACAATGTACCTAACACTTTAGTCATAGGTGACTCTATAGTCCGGCACACTGATGTCCCTCTCACCAGGTTGAATAAGGAGAAAATTACAGTCAGCTGCCTGTCGGGTGCCAGGATCCGCCACATAACGCATGCACTCAAGTCACTCCACAACAAGTACAAACATGACTCTGTCATTGTCCATGTTGGAGTGAATGACTTGAGATGTACCTCACTGGACTACATGAAAAGAGACATGGAAGAGCTCTCGGATCATGTAGCCCAGGCAGGTATGACCCTAGCCCTGAGTAGCATCATGCCTTCGCCCAGAATGATACCACAATATAAGGATAAAATGATTGATTTCAACAATTGGCTAAGCTTATGGTGTCATTCAAAGGGGATCCAGTATCTGTCTGCCTGGGATGACATGATTGACAGACCATGATGCTTTGCCAGAGATGGTCTGCACCTGTCGCCCCTGGGATTCAGGTTACTGGCTAAGGCTCTTGCCACCCCTATAGTGCCTTTTTTAGGCAAGCTTCAAGGGACAAAAACCACCACCGTAACAGGTACAAGCATGCATAATCTGAAGGTAATGCTACTCAATGCTAGAAGTCTAAACCTCAAAATGCACTCTCTCGAGGCACTCCTAAAAATGGAGAACATCGATATCTGTGCAGTAACTGAGACCTGGTTCAAGGCTCCATAGAGCACCCCTGCAATACCAGGCTACAACTCTTACCACACTTTTCGGCCACCAAACCAGGACCAAAACACTAAAGGTGGAGGAGTGTCAATATTCACCAAGGATATTCACACCACCAGGCTAGTTGGCCAACACAATGTGTCTGAAATTCTCCAAGTGCAACTAACACTAGGTACGACTGCAATCCAAATTGTAGCTTGCTACAGATCCCTCACCATACCCCAAGATTCTCACTACACCTTTCTAAACATATTGGAAAATATTAAGATAGAACCAGACACCCTAATACTGGGTGATTTTAACTACCCTGCCATTAACTGGGAAAACTACTCATGTCCCAACACCTTTGCGCAACGGTTCCTGGAATTCATAAATTCCAATGCCCTGGATCAACTAATCCATAGTCCCACCAGGGGCTCCAATATCCTAGACCTGGTCATTACCAACATGGGAAATCAATGCTCCATACCTATGGTCACCCCCTCATTAGTCAGGTCTGACCATAAGCTAATCACCCTTAACATCCACATCCCACCCCACCCCCAGTAAAGAAACCACCATAAAAACTTCTCCAAAGCCAACTTCATGCTACTCAAGTCAGAAGTGACAAACTTCATGACACCCATGCAGATGGGAACTGAAAGTTCAACTGCTGAATCCTACACTAAGGCACTGTATGAGCACATCCACTCATGCATGAATCGTGCCATCCCAAATAGAACCAAAATGCTCTCATCCAAAAAAAGGAAGCCAATCTGGTGGTCCCCTGCCATAAACAAACTTTACACCAAAAGGAAGAAACTTTTGCAGAAAAGAGGAAAATCCCAGGATGCAAAAAAACTCCCTTACTAGCCTCAGTAAGAAACTGAGATGCCTCATAAAATCCTCCAAATCTAGTTACGAAAATAAAATTGCCAAAGATTCCAAAGACAACCACAAAGCATTCTATAACTATGTCAAGAATCTAAATGGCAATGCTCAGATCTGCTCTGTGCTAAAACAGAATGGCATTAAATATACTGATCCGAAGGATATTGCCGATATCCTGGCAGATCGATTCAGTGCCAACTTCACCCCCCTCTCACCCCCTAAATGGCCCATCTCAATACCGGAAGATTGCCAAATTCCAGTAATAACGGCCACACAGGTACAAAACGCACTCTCTAAAGCCAAGAATACAGCATCCATGGGACCAGATGACATCCCGGGCTGTGTACTACATGAACTACAATATGAACTGGCACCTCACCTAAGTGTCATGTTTAATCATAGCCTCACCTCAGGTTTCATGCCCACTGAGTGGCGCAGAGCTACAGTTATCCCAATCCACAAGGGGGGATCCACCTTGGATCCCCAAAACTACCGTCCCATCAGTCTGACAAGCCTTATCTGCAAGGCCATGGAGCGTATTATCATGGAACTTATAAACAAAGACATTGGCAACCTTCAAACACTGGACCCCACCCAGTTTGGGTTTGTGAAGGGCCGATCTTGTCTCCTGAACCTGATTGACTTCTTTGAATCAGTCTCCAGAGCCATGGATAAGGGTAAGGTCGTCCACACAGCCTATATAGACCTTGCCAAGGCCTTTGACACCATCCCCCACTCTGGAATCATAGATAAACTTACTAAGTTGGACATTAATCCCTATGTCACCCAATGGGTTGCTAAATGGCTTACTGATAGAACCCACACTGTAAAAGTAGCCGACTCCAAATCCAGCTCCAGACAAGTGGAGTACCTCAGGGTACAGTCCTGGGGCCGCTCTTGTTTGGCATCTACTTCTCTGAAGTACAGGTCAACACTAAGGGACTCTGGCTAACAAAGTTTGTAGATGACTGCAAACTGGGAGCCATTATTGAATCCCCAAATGATGTGGATACTCTACAAAAGGGCCTTACAGAAACAGATGCTTGGTGCCAGAGCCATGGGCTCAAGCTCAATGCCAAGAAATGTATTGTTATCCCCTTTGGGAAAAAACATGTATCCATGAATTACCATATAGGTGGCAGTACACTAAACACAGAAAGTGTGATAAGAGACTTAGGGACACAGGTGGACAGTGGTCTCACCTTCGATAACCACATTGCCACAACAGTCAGGAAATCCTTCTATGTGGCACACCTCATCACGAAGGGCTTTTCATCCAGAAAAAAGGAGGTCATTGTCCCACTGTACTCATCCCTCATTAGACCCATTATAGAATACAACACCCCATTTGGTATGTACATCTCAAGACATCTGCAACAACTGGAAAGGCCTCAGAAATACCTCACTAAAAGAATCGCAGGCCTAAAGCAGATGCCCTACGCTGACCGCCTTAAAAAACTCCAGCTATACTCTGTCGCATATCATCTACTCAGAGGTGATCTCTGCTTGACATACAAGGCCATGTCAAACCCAGAGCTGTTGGACATGCTACACTTAAAGAAATCCCAATCTCTCAGAGCTACACGCTCCAGGGATCTAAACCTTGTCGTCACAATAAACAAAACATGCTGGAGGGATAGGTTCCTGACCCAGAGACTCCCCAGACTCTGGAATAGATTGCCCATACATGTCAAGCAGAGTGCCTCTTTGGACATCTTCAAGAGGAACCTTGACGATTGGATGGGAGAAAGGAAATTCACCCCAGGGATCACGTCAGTCGCCCTGCTAGACAGGGGTCCAGGAAAGTAAATAATGTGGGAAGAAATAGTCAGGGAATTGTTATGGCTAGGCTTGTATAAGCCCTAGGGCTGATAGCCTAGTACCAACCTAAATGAGGCGTGTATTAACCCACCAGATGCGCAGTAGCAAGCCCCTCCCAAACCCCACCTGCAAGCATGTTGACTACTACGCCCACCGCGCGGAGCATGTTGACTACTACGCCCATCGCGCAGAGCATGTTGACTACTACGCCCACTGCGCGGAGCATGTTGACTACTACGCCCACCGCTTGATACAGAAAACATAAGCAAATAACAGCTAATTGCACAAAAAAGATTGCATCGTACATTATAACATTAAAACGCAGATGTGATTGCTGCCAAATCAAAGCATTTTTTACATTGGGACAAAAGTACAAAGACAAGTACTGCTGAAGCAGTGGATACTGTATACTTAATAATGTGGGTGTCTGTTTTTAGCCTAAGTTCACATGCACATGTAACTGTACAAACAGTACTTGTCTTTGTACTTTTGCCCCGATTTGCAAAGTGCCAAAGTCATGTCCGTACTTCGACCTCCACATATACTCGTCTAGATAACTGGGCACCATAATGAGTGTGCCTGTTAAACATTATAGTATTTGATTATTAAGTATTAGTATTAAATGGTAAACCGGTCAAATAAGCACAATATAGGCCGCTCAATGGTCCTTGCAGATGAGTAGAGAACACTCGTTATCATCTTAAGCCAAGAAAATGAACAATTCAGAAAAAAGATCTTTCTAGTTTCTGATAAAAACAGTTGTATGAGGAAACAACTGGCCCTGCTCCCACACACAACCGCAGTCTTACCTCCCTGTAGACTACAGCACTGATATATCTGTCTACCATCACCTGCCTGCATTTGTTCCAGTTTAAACTAAATTAATAAAAACAAGTAAATAAATTAATAGACAACTGTAAGATGCTCAGCCAGTTCAGTCTGGCGTTTCTGACTAAAGGAATGAAAACATTTTAAGAAAAGCGTCCTATATTACTTGTGCTTATCTGACTTGTTTACCATTTGCATAGTTACTATTTGCACTTATTCGACCGTTACATTTGCATTGCGTGTCCATCACGGCACATTACCGTTGTTAATACCCGCCCTCCTGTATGTCAATCACGACGGGCACGCCCATTCCTGCGCGAACGAGAAGGTGGGTTAATACACTTCCATTTCGCCAATGAGGCTACCTTATTGTGAGCTGCATTGATTTAATACATTGGTAGAGCTTGTAGGTTAGTTAGAAGCAGCGGCGTCTTGTGTTACTGCCTCGCTGCTTAGGCACATTCCACAGTTTAAAAAAAGTGAGAAAAGAAATTGTACAAGTTATCTATGAGTCTAACAGCTGACCTCTTTTTTTCTGGCAGTAGGAACTCATCAAGAAAAATAATTATTTACTTGAAATATTACCACGCACAAACAGTCCATAACCCGGAACTGCTTGGTGAGACTCGCAATAAGTGTTCTATTTTACAGACGGCGGTATAAAACGCAACCTGGGAAGTGACGCAAGTCTGTTGATTTGCATATCCAAGGTACAATGGTATTCACTAAGATAGAAAATCATTTACGAACCTAAATACAAACTTTTTTAAATAACTAATTCCGTTCGGTAGTAAAACAGCAACTCTACATTATTGTGGTTATAAATATATTTAGATTATTTATGTCTCCACATCATAGGCAAGGTTTCCATTTTGTATAACTCTAATCAGACGGTTTGCTCTTTGGTTCTCAAAAAAACGGTTCGATTCTTGGCAATTCCCCCTGAATTGCCTCACAGCACAATTTTTTTAGCTCGTTTTTCATTGAAAAGCGAGTGGTTATTTGGTAATTGAAGAAGATATTATTGTCTTGTCTTGTTTTGTGGAATAATTTACCAATCTTTGATTAATAATTATTTCTGCTAGTCTTAAAAGCACATCAGCTGCTTTAAGAAAAAAATGTGAAACTATTTCCCAGTATTTTGTAGTCCACAAGGGAAATGTGACCATTAATAGCAAACACAATATACAGTTGAATTTACTTTAACATAAGCTTGCATTAAAATCATTAAGAAAAGGAAACAGTCACACCTGCATTTAAACACAGTACTGCATCCCACATACATTTTTATACACGCATACAGTTACACAACACTTCCATTCTGATTTGTTTTTATTTAAAAGACATAAAGTACACACACAGGCATATAATCTACTTCATTACACATGCGCACATATATATTTTTGTACACATTTACTTGAGGTGCGTGTGCGCACCTGCAATATCGGTGCATGCAATTTATTTATAATAAGGCCAATTTTCAACTGTTTTCTGCACTTGTGATTAAATATCTGTTTAAACTGTGCAACTGTATTTTAGGCTTAGTGATTTTATTTATTTATTTATTTTATGTTACATTTGTTGACCGGGATAGTCCGACTGGATGCATGTCCATTTTCAGCGGAGGCCCGGGGAGAAAAGCTCCAAGGGTAAGCAGATATAGCATTACATAATACCAGCATTACATATTACAAACAGATTATTTACAGAGATTACATAAGTAAGCAAGTTAAACAAGTTCCACAGGTTAAAGTTAGTCCTGAGCACAAGTCAGGATTAAATTAAATTACACAGCAAACTGGTTAACAGATTTTTACACATTCGAGTTAGCCAGGCTTGATACATTGACATAGCCAGTTAAGTGACAAATGTTGTTTGAGTCTAGTTTTAAATTGACCTAAGGTGGAAAGTAAGGTAATATCAGCTGGAAGTGAGTTCCAGGATCTACTTACAGAGTTTGCAAAGAGAGAATCACCGGCTGTGTTATTAATTTTGCTAGTCTGAATTAGTAGTTTGTTAGAGGATCGAAGCGGTCTAGGATTGTTATAGGGGGTGATAATATTTTTAAGTGCAGGAGTATTGTCTGGATTATAGAGGATTTTATAGGCCATAATCAGTTGGTTATACTGGATTAGGCTAGGTAGTTCAAGCCAACCAAGCTGATTTAGATTGATGCAATGATGTGTCCTAAAAGGCAGCCCAGTGGCAAACCTGGCAATGTGGTTGTAGCAAATTGAGAGTTTGTTAAGGACAGTCTTGTTCAAATTCGAGAGTAAAGGGGATGCATACAGAAGGGTTGAAAGAAGGTGAGAGCGAGTTATGGCAATTTTAAATGGAGGGGTTAGGAAGGCTTTTATTCTGTAAAGTGACCCTAGTTTTTTATTCATGGTTTTGATAGTTTGGTTAACATGTAGGTCAAATTTGAGATTATTGTCTATGATGACACCTAATAGTTTTGTAGATGGGTCAGGGGAGATTATTATAGCAATAACCCACGCCTGGGTGTGGGTGATGCTGGATTTACCCACGGTTGGCGTGGTTTGGTCCCGAGGGCGAAGCCCGAGGGACTAAACAAAGCCAACCGTGGGTAAATCCAGCATTACCCACACCCAGAAGTGGGTTATTGCTATTATACAATGACATTATTTAAGAAAAGAAATAATTACTTTTCTTAAATAATGGCATTGTATAATGCCTCTTTACTGCCCTTCCGCAGCTGTCTGGTATTCTGCGGCAGTTCTGATGTACTGCGCATGCCTACGCAGTACATCAGAGCTGTGGGCAAAAGCAACGGAGAAAGCAAGATCTCCGTTGCTTTTTTTTACTGTTTCGCTATGTTAAATGGGTTTAACATAGTGATACAGCTTTAAAATAAGCAACGGAGATCTCCGTTGCTTATTGTAAAGCTGTCTCGCTATGTTAAACCCATTTAACATAGCGAAACAGTAAAAAGCAACAGAGATCTTGCGATCTCCGTTGCTTTTTTTTTTTAAAACTGTCTCGCTATGTTAAATGGGTTTAACATAGCGAGACAGCTTTAAAATAAACAACGGATATCTCCGTTGCTTTTTTTAAACCTGTGTCGCTATGTTAAACTCTTTTAACATAGCGAGACAGTGTTTTATACTAATGGAAAAAGTCCAGGCGACCAGACCTTTTTCCGTTAGTATATTGAGGGATTTACAACGGGCACGCTGGTTGGGCTGGCCAGTCAGCGTGCACGTTTTAGGGGAGGAATTGTATAATGTGCCATCATTTGATTTTATGGTAAAGGTGAAAGCGGTAGACCTACATGTTGGTGAAAATAACAGCATTTTAGTTTTTTTGGGATTTAGGATCAGACGATGTTCAGAAAGCCAGTTTTCTATTGTATTAAAGGTGGTCTGGGTAGCTGACCATAACTCTACTGGAGATGTGGCTGAGCAAATCAGAGTAGAGTCATCAGCATATTGGATACAGCTGACTTTTGGGATGACAGTATAAAGGTCATTAATGAAGATGGAGAACAGCAAGGGCCCTAGTATAGAGCCTTGTGGTACTCCGAGGGTGTTAGGTAGAAGGTTAGAGAGTTTGTTCTGCCAGAGGACAGCCTGCTGTCGACCATTCAGGTAGGATTGAAACCATTGGAGGGCTCCAGTATCTAGACAGAATGTTTGCAGGGTGTGGATTAAAATTGGTGATCAACCATATCGAATGCCTTGGAAAGATCCAAAAGAGGGCTGAGGATATATAATTATTGTTGTGATTATGGTTTATGGTGTTAGTAAAGGCTAGGAGGGCTGAAGTAGTGCTGTGATGAGGACGGAAGCCATGCTGAGTGTCTGCCATAAGGCGATTTTGGATTAGGTGGTGCATGAATTGTCTATGAATACATTTTTCCATAATCTTTGCAAGTGGAGAGAGTATAGCTATTGGCCTATAATTGGAGAATTCAGTAGAGCTGCCTCCTTTGTGAAGTGGAATTACATAGGATATTTTCCAGATGGTGGGAATTTTAGCTTCTACTATGGTTCGATTGATTAGTATTGAGACGGGGCAAGCAATAGCATCAGCTGATTTTTGTAGGTACTCGGCAGGGAGATGATCAGCAGAAAGTGTAGTGGGTTTTAATTTTTTGATCAAGGTATGGATAAGTGAAGTGGCGACTGGTTGGAAGCTGAACGCAAGTAGGTTTCTAGGGGTGCTACTTTCAGGACCAGGGGAGCTAGGAGGTAGTTGGCTAGCTAGGGCTTGAATTGTCTCAGTAAAGAATTGGTTAAAACTATCAGAAACATCTTCAGGGGTTTTATCAATAGTAGCAGCTGGGATTGGGGTTGAAGTTTGTCCAGGATGTAGTAGATTATTTAAACCTGCCCAAAACTTCTGAGGGTTATTTTGATTTACTGTCTGTAAATTACAGTAGTATTGTTTTTGTCTTGTAAAATTGATTTTTTGGTTTCGTTCCTGGATTGCCTGTATTTAATGTGATCTTGAGGGTCTTTAGAAGAACGCCATAAAGCCCATGCTTTGTTTCTAAGGGTAATTTTGAGTTTAGACTCTATAGAAAGCCATGGTGCAGTTTTTGCCTTTGTTCTCTTTGAATGAACAGGTGCATGCAAATCAAGGATCTCAAGGAATTTGTTGTTAAAGTATGCTACTGCTTTCAATAAGGGGAGGTGTTTTAGAATAGACCAATTACACGAGTTTAGTTCTTGTTGGAATTTGGCAGGGTCAAAGTTTTTATTGTTTCTAACCTTTCTGAGTAAGGGTTGTTGGGAATTAATGGTTTTGTGCTTAATTACATATGTGAGAAGGTGATCGCTTAGGCCATTAAGGAGGGTACCAGAGGTGTACAGTTGGGGGTGACTGTTTATGAGTACCCAGTCAAGTATACTTTCTTTTTGGTTGGGTTTACCTATCCTGGTAGGGGTGGATATGATTTGTGTAAATGCATGCAGGTTAATATGGGTGGTTGGGGATTCTAAGGAACAGGTGCCCCAGTCTATGTTAAAGTCTCCAAGTAGTAGGGTTTCTTGGGGGTAGTGACATGATAACCAGTGCAGGATATCTTCAAATGTAGATATATTGTTACCTGGGGGAATGTACATACAGATGATATTAATGCATTTATTTTTATTAAGTTGCAATTTGGTGGCAAGAATCTCAGAGTTATTAATATGAGGAGGTTTTTATTACATCTATGGTGACATTCAACTCAGATTTATAGAGTACAGCTACCCCACCCCCCTTCCTTGAAGCACGATCCAGCCTGTGTATGTTGTACCCAGGTGGTAACACTTCATTGTCTTTAGTGTTAGGTTTTAACCAGGTTTCAGATAAACAGAGAATCTCAGGGGAGTGGACATCCAGAAGTGCATGCAATTCATGTACCTTGTTATTAATGCTTCTAATATTGAGATGACAGACTAGGAGAGAGTTAGTTGGCCTATTAATTGTAGGTTTGTAGCTTAGATTACAAGTAGAGGGGTTATGTGTATCTGAAGTGAGTGGGCCAGGGTTGGGGTGAATATCACCACCAAGTATTAGGTTGAGTCTATACTTGGTGATGAACTTCAGGAATTTGTTTATTAGTTTGTGGTAGTGTTTGGATCTAGAGCTAATGTGCCTGGGGTTGAGATGTTGATAGACTGAACAAGATGTTGGATAGGATCTGGTAATGTAAGTATGGTTGAAGGTGGAAGGATTTACAGCTGGGGTGATAGTATGTCCTTTTGGGACCTGAAATCCCGTAAGAAACTGGTTTTCATACAAGGTAAGGAGGTATGGTGTGAACAAGAGGGGTAGTAAAGAGGAGTATATCATGATATGTGATTCAGCTAGTGAGTGAAGGAACTGTTTTACCTGGTGATGCAACACCAGAAGATAGAGTGGTAAAGTAAAGGTACTGGAAGGGGGGATGGGAGAATTCCAGATGAAAGCTAATAGGTGCTTTTAAATGTAGGTAGTAGAATAGGGGTGGGTGGAATTATCCCAGATGAAAGCAGATAGGATCTAGAAAGTGGGGGAGTGGCTATAGTACTATAAATTTAGAGGTACTGGGGTGGGAGGGAATTGGGGGCAGGGAGGGGAGCGAAGAGAGCCCGAGCGTAGTGAGGGCGAACGTAGCGGGGCTATTGCAGTTTACAAGGTTTCCTAAGGTGTCCTAAAGCTATAAGGTAAGTATTACAGCTCTAATGTAAGAGTCAATTTACTGCAGTTACAGGGGAAGGAGGCAACCACTCAAGTAGAAACAAAGAGCCCTATGGCTGACCAATATGGTGACCTGCTTAATTACAAAGCTTAACAAAGTGAAAGCTTAACAAATGCTTTTTGTGTAACCTACTCTGTTTAAACGTTGAAAAAAACTGATTGCAGTCCTGTAGACACCGTTTTTTAGGGAACTGTAGAGTTCAGCTAGGAAAAGAGAAAAGCAGAAATTCTAGGGTAAGCATGAAGACAACAACAGGCAGTTATTATATAATAATGCATTCAGAAAGGTTTGGTGGGGGGTAAAGTAGCATAACTCTGAACAAACTAAGATTTATAGCTAAGAAACCTAAGCAAGAGAGCAATTCAGTAAATAAACACTTGCCAGATTTTAAAGATATACCAGAAAAACTAAATCAATTATTCACAATTGTACAACTAGAAAATTGCCAGTAAAAGCACTTCAGGTATAGCTAGCCCAAGTTATTCAAGTCATAAAAGCACTTCTTCAATGTGTGTGTGCAATTTAAACATTAAAAAACACATGCAGCAAGGAGGAGCTCTGATTATACACTTTCTCTAGGTACAGGTTCAGTTTAAACACAAATATTACCACAGAAATTCAGTAAAGTCACTAGCTACTTATAGAGCCTCTGAAAAACAAAATAGAGCAGTCTGTGCAGAATCAGAATTTAGCAGCAGGTCATTCAGTTAAACAAAAAAACAGTAAAAGATCCATACAATGAAGAAACTTACATAAAGTCACACCAGGTCAGCCAAGGGGGGAAGAGAGAGGGAAATCATAAGCACCTAGATTTGAAAATGATGCCTGTACTGAATTGTAGCAGTTTAACCTGTTTGAGGAAAGAGGGGGGTGGGGGAAAAGAGAAGGCAGTGGGAGTGGTTACAGTTAATACCCTGATTGACTCAAGACACAACACCAGAGATAAGTTGAAATTTGCACTCAGTACTGTAATGTTACTTACACTCAGCACTGTAATTTCACTTATGTTTAGCAGGAAAGACAGACCAACAGTATACAATTTTGGGTATTTTTACAAGGGTTGCTTGTTCAAATGTCAGGCTATTGCAGTTTACAAGGTTTCCTAAGGTGTCCTAAAGCTATAAGGTAAGTATTACAGCTCTAATGTAAGAGTCAGTTTACTGCAGTTACAGGGGAAGGAGGCAACCACTCAAGTAGAAACAAAGAGCCCTATGGCTGACCAATATGGTGACCTGCTTAATTACAAAGCACTGTAAGTGAAAGCCTAACAAATGCTTTTTGTGTAACCTACTCTGTTTAAACATTGAAAAAAACTGATTGCAGTCCTGTAGACACCGTTTTGTAAGGAGCTGTAGAGTTCAGTCTGTTTAAATGTTGAAAAAAACTGATTGCAGTCCTGTAGACACCGTTTTGTAGGGAACTGTAGAGTTCAGTCTGTTTAAATGTTGAAAAAAACTGATTGCAGTCCTGTAGACACCATTTTGTAGGGAACTGTAGAGTTCAGTCTGTTTAAATGTTGAAAAAAACTGATTGCAGTCCTGTAGACACCGTTTTGTAGGGAACTGTAGAGTTCAGACAAAGTCACACCAGGTCAGCCAAGGGGGGAGAGATTGAATCCTTACCTCTGTTCTGATCTTTGTCTCCCTTTTGTTTCTCTGTTTGTTCTGTTTATTTTACTTGTTGCTACACTTGGAAAACCCTAGCATAGAGCTGAATCTAGTACTGTCTTTGACCTTTAGACCTTGTAGTACAGTTAATCTTTTGTCTAGAGAGGCCTAGCTGTTGCTTTGTGGGAAGGGTTTCAGTTTGGTCTGATCTAGCTATAGTCACTGCTACAGGGCTCTGGTTAGGGTGGTTTTGATTGGATAATTTGAACTTTGGCTGGTTCCTGTTTCTCTGTCTTAAATAGCCAGTGTTTAAACCAGTTTGTGCTTGTTTACTCAAAGCTGCAGTGAGTTAGGCCTTCTGCCCTTGCTCTGTTCTTTTCTAAAAACCTGGTGCAAGACTACAAAAGATAAGTGCATATTTTCAACTGTTTCCTGCACTTTTGATTAACTAAAAGAATATTTGCTGCATATCTGTTCGAACTCTGCAACTGTATTTTAGGCTTAGTGAATTGAATCCTTACCTCTGTTCTGATTTTGTACCTCCACCTACTGGCCCGATTGTTGTTGTGGTCTTAAAGCTTGGCGGCTTTTGAGTTGTCCACCTCTACTATAAATTTAATATTGGACTGCAGTGGTGGTGCTGCGGTAGCGTTGTCACTTCACAGTAAGATGTTGTCGTGTTCGATTCTCAGCTAAAGCGTCTTCTGTGTGGAGTCATGCATGAATGGGCGTACCTTCATTGAAGTTTGTGCGTCAGGGCTGGCAACTCGGCATGTAAAAATCTACTGCCAATCATTAGCAGACTGGAGTTCCGCTGTGACGACCCCTGACTGGGAAAAGCTGAAAGACACAACAACAACACTACTCCCAGGCCCATTGCATCAGCTCATTCTACTGCGTACAGTGAGATCAGCTGTGAAGGCCTACACATTGCATTTGCTCATTCTACTGAGTACAGTGTGATCAGTTGTGAAGGCCCACACCTTTAGCTTCTTAACCTTGAATTATCTTCTGTCTCCTCACTTTCTATTTAAAAAAGTAATGTGCCTTTTCCTACTTCATTTTGCTGCTTGTGCTTAGGTGTTCAACTGCAATTAGTTTGCAGAATTTGTTACGGCTTTGTCAGTAGCCTAATTAAATTGATGACAGTATTCTACTGAATTGCTGCTTTATTTGAGCTGTTTTTACTGTTGTGGTTGTGAGCTAGTTTATTACATTTGCACTGTTTTAAAGCAATGCACTGATTAATTGCATTTCATTACTGTTTAACTGTATTTCATTGCTATTTACTTCAATTTGTCACTGTTTAACCATTTTTTCATACTGTGAGTTCTGTTTTTGTCTGTAAGTGGTTAATCTGTGTTTTTGTGAGTTTTATTGTGTTTTTAACCTTTAAATTGAGTCGTATAGTCTGGATAAAGGTTTGCTGCATCCACAGCTGTTTGCTTTTGCATTCTGTGTTTCTGGCAGCCATCTTGTGTTTGCCTTCTATGTTTCAGGAAGCCATATTGTGTTGGTAGGGGCGTATCTCCTCTGCTAGTGAGAGTAGCAGAGTTGCCCGGACCTTGTCTGGCACAGGCTGATTGGTAAAGAAGGCAGAGCTAACAGGATTGGCTAGATTTCTGTGTTACTAGAATCTTCTATTTTTTTTGTGGTAATTAAACCCTACATTTGAGCTGGTTTGGGCTTGTTTGCATGTCATGTGCCACAAATGCACTCTCATGTATTCCAGCTACAAATGCTCCCTTAGCAGCACTTGTGTGATCTCCTAGTTGTACTCCTCTTAGACCTTCCACCCTTTACCCCCTTAGATCTCTCTGGCCTCTATCCCCCAGGTTCTTACAAATATGGATGGGCAATTTCCTACTGTTTCTCCTGCTAGTCTGGTTGATATGGGCATCCTGAGACAGTGTAGCAACTGCCTCATGTACATGGACAGCCCTCTACTACTACCACCTAGGAACACAATATGTGAGAGATGTAGTTACATTAAGCACTTAGAGTCTATGCAATCTCCCTCACAAGCCAGTATATCTGGCAATGAGGAGGTTGTCAACACAAACACCACACTTCAAACACCACCCATACCTATGCAATACATACCCACATACGTGGAGGTCCTCATCAAAAACATACCCAAACAAAAGAGACCTCAGAGGCAAAAACACACTTGGACTCCACTGCCCACAACACCACACATAGTCCACATACCTGTGTCTCACAGCTACTAAGGCCTAAACATAGACACAACATATTAGTCATAGGAGACTCCATTGTGAGACACACATATGTGCTTCTTACCAGGCTGGATAATGAGAAAGTCATGGTTAGTTGTTTGTCAAGTGCCAGAATGTGCCATATCACCCATGCACTCAAGTCTATCAATAACAGGTACTGTTATGATATGTCATAGTGAATGATTTGAGACGTACCTCCCTGCACTATATGAAGAGAGACATGATTGATCTCACTGAATATATGTCCCAGGCAGTTATGTTCCTAGCTTTAAACAGCATTCTACCCAGAATGATGCCTCAATACAAACTGAAAACGATTAACTTTAACAATTGGCTTTGTTTCTGGTGTCATTCCAAGGGGATCCTGTACCTGACAGCCTGGGAAGACATGATCGAATGACTACGATTCTTTGCCAGAGATGGCCTACATCTGTCTCACTTGGGCTTCAGGATTCTGGCAAAGCCTCTTGCCACCACAATAGTGCCTTTTTTAGGTAATGCCATGGGTTAAAACTACTAACATGAAAATTCATAAAACCGCAAATTAAAGGTCATGCTGCTAAATGCTAGGAGTCTAAACATGAAACTGCACTCATTGTAAGCATTCTTAACCCTGGAAGATGCTGACAATTGTGCAGTCATAGAAACCTGGTTCAAAGCTGTGGAGAGCACCCCTGCCATACCCGGTTACTCGTCCTATCATACATTCAGACCCCAAAACTGTGGGCAGCAAAGCAAAAGGAAGAGGCATTGCAATATATATTAAAGGGGTGGCGCAGTGGTGCAGTGGTTAATGCTGTCGCCTCACAGCAAGAAGTTCTCTGGTTCGATTCTCAGCTGGGGTGCTTTCTGTGCGGAGTTTGCATGTTCTCCCTGCATTCATGTGGGTTTCCTCCAGTTTTCTCCCACATTCTAAAGACATGCTTCTGGAGCATTTCTCCCCGGGCCTCCGCTGAAAACAGGATCTGTGGAACCTAGTCAGACTTTCCTGGTCAACAAATGTTAAATAAAAATAAAATAAAGACCTACACACCTCCAAGCTGGTCAAACATTATGGCACACAGGAGATACTCCAGGTACAGTTAACGGTTGACAAGACCCCTATTCAAATCATAGCTACTTACAGACCCCCAACTTTGACTCAAGATGCCCACTCCACCTATTTGGACCTCTTCAAATCTATCAAGATTCAACCCTTTACCCTGATCCTGGGTGACTTTAACTATCCAGCCATAGATTGGAAGAACTACTCATGCCAAAACACATATTCCCAGAGATTCCTTGATTTCATCAGTGCAAATGCCTTGGACCAGCTGGTTGACACCCCCACAAAAGATGATAATATTTTGGACTTGGTATTAAACAACATGAGTAACCACTGCAGCATCCATACAGTGCCATCCTCCCTGCTAAGATCTGACCACAGAGTGGTCACTTTCTAAGTCACCATCTCAGCAGACCCCTCCAGCTAGGGTCAAACAAAAAAATTCTTCAAAGCTGATTACAGCCTCCTGAGGGTAGGTATAAACTGTTTCACAGCCCCCCCCTCCATAGGAACTGACATATATGTCCAAACGTACACCAAAGTACTATATAAGCATTTATATAGCTGCATGGAATAATGAATACCTGACAGGACAAAATCCTCCTCCACAAGGAAGATTAAACCTGTCTGGTGGACATCTGCAATAAATTAACTCTATAATAAAAGGAAAGAAAATGCTGTCCAGGACCAAGATGGAGCAGGTCCCTAATTGGAAGCAATCACTCCTTAGCCTGAGCAAGCAAATAAGAGCAGTAGTGAAATCTTCCAAAGAAACTTCAAATCCAAACTGGTCACATCTACTAAAGACGATCATAAGGCCTTCTTCACATATGTTCACAATCTCAACGAAAGCATTCAGATCTACTCAGAACTGGTGGTCAAGGACAACACATACAGAAATGATATTGATATAGCCAACCTGCTGGCATAAAGTTTCAGTGAAAACTTCACCCCTCTGTACCCCATTAGTAAGTCAGGACATCTACAGCACCTGCCCCCTCCCTTTATCTGTAGGGAGCAAGTCATCACTGCCCTCTCAAAGACAAAAACAATACAGCCTCCATGGGACTTTATAACATCCATGTCTGCATTCTGCATGAACTCAAGCAGGAACTTGCAGCACCATTAGGCACCCTTTTCAACCAAAGCTTGAGTACTGGCTTCATCCCAGCTGAGTGAAGGACAGCCACTGTCATCCCTTTGCACAAAGGTTAGAGCATCCACCAATCCAGCAAACTATAGACCCATCAGCCTAACTAGCCTGATCTGCAAGGCCATGGAGCAGATTATCATGGACCTCATTAACAAGGACATTGGTAACCTCCAAACAATTTATCCCACACAGTTTGGTTTCATTGAGGGGAGGTCATGCCTGTTAAATTTGGTTGACTTTTTTGAGACAGTCACCAAAGCTGTGGGAGAGGGGAAGATGGGGTTCACCTACCTTGACCTGGCCAAAGCCTTTGACACTATTCCCCACTCAGGCATAATAGATAAACTCTCTCAATCCATATGTTACTAGATGGGTAGCAAATTGGGTCACTGATAAAACCCACCTAATCAAAATAGGGGAAGCCACCTCAAGCAGAAGTCCCATGATGAGCGGTGTGCCCCAGGGATTTGTCTTGGGACTTCTGTTGTTTGGGATATACTGTTCTGAGGTGCAGACCAAAACCAGTGGGCTATGGCTGACCACATTGGCAGATGAATGCAAGCCGGGCACTGTCATTAGTTCCCCTAATGATGTGGACATACTCCAAGAGGGTCTCACCCAAACAAATAACTGATGCCAGAAACATGGCCTCAAACTGAATGCCAAAAAAAATGCATCATTATCATCCCCTTTGGGGAGAGTGATATCCCCACAAATTATCACATTAATAACAAGGTCCTAAGCATGCAATCAGTCATGAGGGACTTGGGCACCCAAGTTGATAGCAAACTGATGTTTGACCACCATATTGCCTCTGTTGTAAAGAAAGCTTTCTACATGGCCCACCTTATTAGTAGGGGTATCTCATCCAGGGATAAGAAGGTCATAACATCCCTGTATTCTTCCCTTATAAAACCATTATTGAGTACAATGTCCTTTCAGCATGTACCTCACAAATCACATGCAGCAGCTGGAGAGACCACAGAGGTTCCTCACCAGAAGAATCCAGGGTCTCAAGCATCTACCCTACACATATAGGCTAAAAGCCCTGTCCCTGTACTCACACTCATACAGACTCCTCAGAGGTGACCTCTGTCTGGCATACAAAGCAATCTCAGACCCCATCTTGATGGGACTGCTGAATACGCAAGTCAAGCTTCACTTGAGTAACCTGCACTTGTGACCTCAACCTGGTCTGTGACATCAATAGGACTTGCTGGTTTTACAGATTTGTATCCCTGAGACTCCCCCTTCTGTGAAATAGACTCACTCTCCATGTAAAGCAGAGTACCTCATTAATCCTTTTTAAGTGTAACCTGGATAACTGGATGGGGAACAAAAAATACACCCCTGGAATTCCACCTGTGTCCCTGCTGGACAGGGGTCATCGGATGCTGACTTGTCAGAACATGGGCTAAATTCTTGGCTATACTTGTAACGGCCAGAGGGCCAATAGCCTAGTAACTTCATATGATCCTATTATCCTATGAACTAGTAAATCTAAGCATTTTTAATGTATACATTCTAGTAAATGCCACTTAATGTTTTACTCATTCACTGTCACACATTGACAAAGATAGCATGTGCAATACATGGCCAAAGTTTTTATGTCAGTATTTCTTTCTTTGTGTTGCTAAATGCATTTATTACTTGTTATTGTCTTTGCCAGTGCAGCCCGACTAGTGGCTGAAAAGGGTCTTGGAACCAGTTCACTTTCCTGGTTACCGATGTATATATAAATATGAAATAGAAAAAAGGGGGATGAGCATGACAGAAATAATTAAGGAATTTTAATTCTGCATCATTCATGAGAGAGAGAGAGAAAAACTTCCAACTGAAAGTATTGGGAAGTAGCAGACCGATTTAGTTTGGACTCCTACTACTTGTCACCAGTAAATGTACAGCAAGGATCCTTTACTGCAGTGAGAGTTTTCACACCTCAGCATGAGACTGTGGGGGAAGGTCTGGCAATTCTTTTAGAACTAGAAAAGAATACCTTTACAAAAGCCACTATTTACCTACTTTCTTACGCTGGTACTAGCTAGCAGCTATTTATGGCATAGACTAAGCTCTGAAACATACATAAATGATGGTCAATCAGGCAAACATTGAAGTATCTCTGTTACAGAAAGTGTGTTAGATGACCATGCTTCACAGTCCTGCCATTCTATCTTAATAGCATGAGAAAACAACACCACTTCCTTATGTCTAGCATGACTCATATAAAAAAAAAACTTGAAATATATTCTGGGAAGATGGAATGAAAACAAGAAAACAAGATCACTTTCCCAAGGCAGGCTGCATCATTGCCATTTTGTGGGAAACCCAATAAAATTGTAAAAGAAGTGCTGAGGGTGATTTTGAGGCATTACAATAGCTCAGGAAACAAAGACACAATGAAAACAAGCATTTTTTTAGTTCTAAGGTGAAATTTTCCTTTAATTCTATTACACAGAGAGACATTGAGGCTAAAAGCAATGCACTTAACCACTCCCACACTCGATGCCTGACACTATTACTAGACTGGACCATAGTGCATTGTACCTGCAATGAGATGGCAGGTACAATGCACTATGGTCATCACACTCTACAAGCATGGCAATACCACCAGAGTGAACCTGAGAATATGCTTGTTTCCTGCCTTTCCTGTAACTAGTCTAGTCCAGATACAGATTTGCTATATCCAGGACAGTTTGTAAGCTTCTGAGCCCCCAAGCCTGTCTGTGTTGCAGGGAAGCCTGCTAGCTTATAAGTGGGAGTGGTAAGCACTAGGTAACCTATCTACCACATAAGGAATGGTTTCTGGCCCAGAAATTGTAGTTATTGGCCATTTGGGCAGTTTTTCCATCTCTCTCAACTTTCTGATTTTAAAAACCCACATTTGCACTTGTTTCTTTCCTGTAACTAGTCTAGTTCAGATACAGATTCTTAGTTTTAGCACTTGAATTTGCCTATTCATGAGCACTTGTTCAAAACTTGTTGTAAGCACTAAATAAGCTACACATTACTACAGCACTCAACCTTCCTCATTACCTAGAGGAAAACAGTTTTGGTACTTACTTTCCTCACTTGCTTAGAGAAAAACAGCTCTTGTACTCACTTTCCTCATTTGTCTACAGGAAAATATATTTTTTATTCAGGCATGTCCAAGGGTCAGCTCCCAGTGTTCTCTCCTGTCTATCTGCTGAATCTGGGCATCTTGAGGCAATGTAGAAATTGCCTCATATACACAGACAACCCTCTCCTCCTACCTCCCAACACTACAACCTGTGACAGATGCACTTATCTAGCCAAACTTGAGGTAAAGTTCTCTCCAGCCAAGACTGAACTTGACAGTCAAGAGGAGAAGGTAAACACTTGCACCACACCACACTCATCACATAGTCCCACTAAACCTACACCACCAAAATCCACACATAGAAACACAAAAACATTTGCAGAGGCTCTCAATAATAATCTGCTCAAGCAACAGAGACCTCCAAAGCAGAAATGCAAGCAACCTCCACCCCCCAATACAACCCAAATGACACATAGCCCACAGACTCAGTGTGCCACTCAACCACAGCCCATAAGGCAAAACAACGTACCCGACACACTAGTCATGGGTTCATAGGTTCATAGGTATGTACTAGGCTATCGGCCCAAGGGCCTATGTAAGCCTAACCAGCAAGGTTCCATGGCTTACACCACCCAAGAAAGTTATTTTCCTGTGCCACCAATCTGGTGGTCCCCTGCCACAAACAAACTCTACAACAGAAGGAAGAAACTGTTGCAAAAGAGAGTAAAATCCCATGAGTGGAGGAGCTCCCTGGTCAGCCTCAGTAAGAAGCAGAGATCCCTTATAAGATCCTCCAAAGCTAGCTATGAAAACAAAATCATCACTAAATCCAAGGTCAACCAGAAAGCATTCTATAGCTGTGTCAAGAATCTAGATGGCAACACCCAGATTTGCTCAGAGTTACAGCACAAAGGCACGAAAATTACAGAACCAACTGATATTGCCAACATCCTGGCAGATCGGTTCAGTGCTAACTTTACCCCCCCCCTCTCACCTCCTAAAGGGCCCATATCTATACAGGAAGAATGCAGAGTCCCTGTAATCACAACTACGCAGGTAAAAGCTGTGCTCTCTAAAGCCAAAAACACAACATCCATGAGACCGGACAACATCCCAGGCTGCGTTTTACACGAACATCAGAATGAACTGGCTCCCCACTTAAGCACCATGTTCAATAATAGCCTTGCATCAGGCTTTGTGCCCACTGAATGGTGCACAGCAACAGTTATCCCACTCCACAAAGGGGGAGCCACCACTGATCCCGGGAACTATCAACCTATTAGCCTGACGAGTCTGGTCTGCAAGGCCATGGAACATATCATCATGGAACTCATAAACAAAGACATTGGTAACCTCCAAACTCTGGATCCCACCCAGTTCGGGTTTGTGAAAGGCAGATCAGGCTTCCTGAACCTGAGCAACTTCTTTGACGCAGTCACCAAAGCCGTAGATGAGGGTAAGGTGGTTCACACAGCCTATCTTAATCTCGCCAAGGCTTTTGACACCATCCCCCATTCTGAAATTATAGCTAAACTCACTAAACTAGGTATAAATCCCTACGTCACAAGATGGATTGCCAACTGGCTCACTGACAGAACCCAGACTGTAAAAGTTGCAGACTCCAAATCTGACCTCAAAGCAGTGACAAGTGGAGTACCACAGGGTTCCATCCTGGGACCTCTCCTGTTTGGTATCTACTTCTCTGAAGTACAGGCTAACACAGAAGGCCTCTGGCTAATGAAGTTCACAGATGACTGCAAGTTAGGAGCTATAGTCAAGTCCCCAAATGATGTAGACATCCTACAGAAGGGCCTCACTGAGACAGATGCCTGGTGTCAGAGCCATGGCCTCAAGCTCAATACCAAAAAGTGCAGTGTCATCCCCTGTGGTAAAAACTCTGTACCCATGAATTACAACATAGGCAGCAATCTACTTAACACCTAATGCGTGATAAGAGACCTTGGGACCCAGGTGGACAGTAGTCTCTCCTTTGATAGTCACATTGCCACAGTAGTCAGGAAGTCCTTCTACGTGGCACACCTCATCATAAAAGGGTTATCATCCAGGAAAAAAGAGGTCATTGTTCCCCTCTACTTGTCACTCATTAGACCCATTATGGAGTACAATGCCCATTTTGGAATGTACCTCACAAGACATCTGCAGCAGCTGCAAAGGCCACAGAAGTACCTCACAAAGAGGATTACTGTCCTCAAACAAATGCCCTTCACTGACCGCCTCAAAAAACTCCATCTTTACTCCGTAGCATATCGCTTACTCCGCTGGATGGATAGATTCCTGTCCCAGAGACTTCCTATACTCTGGCACAAGCTACCCATCTATGTCAAGCAAAGGTCTTCATTAGCACTCTTCAAGAAAAGTTTTGATGAGTGGATGAGAAATGGGAAATACACCCTGGGGATCACCTCAGTGGCTCTGCTCAACAGGGGCACAGTGGTGTAAGCCACGGAACCTTGTTGGCTAGGCTTACTTAGGCCCTTGGGCCAATAGCCTAGTACCTACCTATGAACCACATTTTAGCACTGTAACATTTATAAATGTGAGACTGATTCAGGAGTGTTGCAAACAAATTTAATTTTATATTCAGAGGCTCTTACTGCTACCCCCTTGGACATGTATCCCTTAAAAATGGACACATCTCTCAAAATGCTGCCCTCAAGAACTTAATAAATAACAATTTCATCTGTTCCCCCCAAAGCTATTAAATATATTGTTTTCAGTTTAGAAATATTGTTCCTGTTGTTGGATACATTAATTTAGGCAGCTGTAGACATAATATGATCTATAAAACATCCATATTGATGTGATACTCAGAAAAAATATATACTCAGTAGAGTACAAAGGATATGCCTGGCTGCACTCTTGGACGGATTGTATCAACATCATTAAGGTATAGAAAACATGTTTGTGACATAGCAAGGAGAGATTATATCAATACCATAAAATGGCAGGGAAGCTTTGCTGTCATATGACAAAAACAAGAAGACAAAAATCAAAGCAAAACACACAAACACACATTTTTACAAACTGCTTTCTTTTTTGTCATTGAACAAAACAGTTTTATGACTAGTTTACAGGTTAACTTGACATGGAAATTTCAACTGACATAGTCTACCTGGACCTCGGCAAGGCCACTGAGTCAGTCACACACTGGAGGCTGCTATAAAAACTGGAACCACTACAGGGAGGAAATACCATGAAGGGCTGACAGTTGGAGGCTGGCATTATGGTTAAGATGTTTACGTTGCAAACAGGAGATTCAAGTTTTGATTTTACTGCATGAGAAATTAGCTAAGTTTAGAATGACTCACAAGAACAGCTACCCTAATACTTAATCAGTTGTCCAGTAACTGGCTTAGAGGATTAAGGAACAGAACATGCTGCAGGGATAGATTCCTGTCCCAGAGACTTCCCATACTCTGGAACAAACTACCTATCTATATCAAACAAAGCTCCTCATTAGCACTCTTCAAGAAAAATCTTGATGATTGGATGGGAAATAGGAAATTCACCCCGGGGATCACTTCTGTGGCTCTGCTCGACAGTGGCACAGGAAAATAATTTTGTTGGGTGGCGAAAGCCAGGGTACCTTTGGCTAGGCTTATATAGGCCCTAGGGCCAATAGCCTAGTACCTACCTATGAACCTATGAACCTATAAGGAGATGATAATGAGCTGTTTTCTATAGTCCACTTGCCCAAGGTTTGATTCCTTTAGACTCCTTTGCCTAACAGTGTGAGTCTGGAAGTCACTTAATCAGACTGAGTCTCAAAAAGGTCTATGGAGATCAATACCCTGTCCTGCAAAAAACAAATGCAAATAAATAAACTATGAACTGGGAAAATGCATGGTGGAATGTCAAGACACAGAGGGTTGTGGTGGGATGGACAATGTTAAGAATTAAAACAGGTAGTTAGTGGGGTACCTCGGGTCTGTTGGCTGGATCCAGTACTCTTCAGTATGGTTGGCTCTGATATTTTATTTATTTAAATTTATTATACAGGGTAGAGGACTGATCACAAAAGACCCATTTCAATCCCACCAAAGAAGGCCCACTAGAAGTTTTACATTATTTGTCAGGCAAAGTACAAAACAGAATCCAATTAAATGAATGGAGGAAATCCGAAGATGATGAGATAAATGAAGGAAGGCCGACAGACTGTATGAGATGAAGAAAAGGTAGTGCAAATGACATTACGCCATGACAGAATGCAGTTTCATTTTGCCTGGATTTGAAGATAACTTTTTTGGATTGAGCTGAATATGGATAAAAAGAAATATCTTTAAGATGGGATTGGAGAGATTCCCAAAGTTTGTGATCTAGGAGTGAGTAGTAGTGGCCTGTGCAATGCAGCCTAGATTTGAGGATTTGCAGTAGAAAGCCTTACTGGTGAAGGCTTCTGAGATCGTAGGACAATATTTATCTCATGAGTCTGAAGATTTAAGGCAAAACTGTCTGATTATTAACAGTTTTGAGACAAGTAGAAGGTCAGTGCTTTGCTTCACTGGAAGATGTTTTGCTTTTTTCATAGCTGTACATTGACATTTATTTGTAGGGAAGACCATGATACATTTGCAGATTTTATTTTATCTGGACTAGAGAGTTGTGGAGTTTCTTTCTGCTGCAGCAGCTATTAGAGGGAGACCCTATTAACCCATATTACAGTTAAGGCAGCAAGCTGCATTTGCCTATGGCTGTTTTAGTACAACAAGAGAAAAAAGGAAGCATAGGTTAATCTTTTAACATTTATTTTTAAGTGTATTACTAAGGTGAAGATGATAGCTGAGTGAGGAGACATATCTCAGAGAAGAACAATGCAAAGAAGAGAAGATAACTTGATCACCCTGTTTTCTAGTGACATAAACATAACTGCACCAGTTGGGGGGGGGGGCGTCAAGTGAAGGATTTGGAAATACTGTGTGTACTTAATGGCCCTGGAGCCTTTACAAACCTAGCCCATAGAAGTGCCCTGACATTGTGCTGCCCGACGTTCATTCCCAGTGCATCAATCAAGTAGAGCCACTGCAGTGATCCCTGAGGTGAACTTTCTATATCCCATCCACTCATCAAGATTTCTCTTGAAGAGGGTCAGTGAGGTGTTCTGTTTGACATGTATGGGAAGTCTATTCCAGAGCATGGGCAGTCTCTGGGTTATGAACATGTCCCTCCAGCATGTTCTGTTGATTGTGGTAATGAGGTTGAGGTCTCTGGAGCATGTGGTGCAAAGGGTTTGGGATTTCTTTAGATGTAGCATTTCTAACAGAGCTGGGTCAGACATGGCTTTGTAAATCAAGCATCAATTGCCTCTTAGTAGACGATATGAGACAGAATAGCTGGAGTTTTTTTAGTCTGTCCATGTAGGGCACATGTTTAAGGCCTAGGATCCTTTTTGTGAGATACTTTTGTGGCCTTTCCAGCTGTTGCATGCATCTAGTGAGGTACATTGCAAATGGGGCATTATACTCGATGATTGGTCTAATGAGGGAAGAGTAGAGAGAGATGATGACCTTTTTCTTCCTGGATGCAAAACCCTTTGTAATGAGATGTGCCACATAGAAGGACTTTCTGACCATGGTGGCAATGTGGTGGTCGAAGAAGAGGTTGCTGTCAACCTCCATCCCCAGATCTCTTCTAACACCTTCAGTGTTCAGTGGGCTCCCATCAATGTGGTAATTAGTGGGAACTTAATTTTTCCCAAAGGAGATGATGATGCATTTTTTGGCATTAAGCTTAAGGCCATGGTTTTGACACTAATCACTGGTCTCAGTGAGGCCTTTCTGTAGGATGTCTGCATCATTTAGGGAGTTAATAATGGCTCCCAGCTTTCAGTCATCTGCGAACTTGGCTAGCCGGAGTCCCTTTGTGTTGGCTTGGACTTCTGAGAAGTAGATGCCAAACAGGAGAGGATCCAGGACTGATCCCTGTGGGACTCCATTCATGACTGGTCAGCAGTCTAACTTGTAGTCCACTACTTTCACACTGTGGGTTCTATCTGTGAGCCAGTTTGCAACCCATCTAATGATATAGGGGCTGATGCTAGTTTGGTGAGTTTATCAATAATTTCTGACTGAGGAATGGTATCAAAGGCCTTGGCCAGATTAAGGTAGGCTGTATGAACTGCCTTACCCTCATCCACAGCTGTGGTGACTGACTCAAAGAAGTCAACCAGGTTGAGAAGGCATGATCAGCCTTTCACAAAACTAAATTGTGTGAAATGTAGAGTTTGGAGATTCCCTATATCCTTGTTAATTAGGTCCATAATGAAGCGCTCCATAGCCTTATATATCAGACTTGTCACTAATGGGGCAATAATTCCCAGGGTCTGTAGTTGCTTTCCCTTTATGGAGAGGGATGACTGTAGCAGTGCGCCATTCGGTAGGGACAAAGCTTGAGGTGGGGCTGTGAGTGAATAGGGCACACAGATGTTGTGCCAGTTCACTTTGTAATTCATGTAGAACACGGCCAGGGATATTGTCGGGTCCCATGGAAGCTGTATTCTTGGCCTTGGACAATGCAGCTTTAACCTGTACTGCGGTAATGCTGGGTGCCTGGCATTCTTCCGGTATTGTGATTGGTCCTTTTGGGGGGAGAGAGGGGTAAAGTTGGCACTGAATCTGTTGGCCAGTATGTTGGCAATATCTGTTGACTCATAGGAGGTACCATTGTGCAGTAACTCAGAGCAAATTTGGGTATTGCTGTGGAGATTCGTGATATAACTATAGAAGGCTTTGTGGTTGGCCACAATTCTGCCTTTATATCTGGCTTTAGAGGTTTTGATAAGAGGTCTCAACTTTTTGTTGAGGCTAATATGGGAGTTTTTCTAGTTTTGGGGCTTTACCTTTTTTTGCAACAGTTTCTTCCTTCTGTTGTAGTTTATTAATGACAGGGGACCACCAGATTGACTTCTTTTTTTTGAAGGGGGGTGTCTTGGTTTTGTTGGGTATGGCTAGTTCCATGCATTTATGTACATGTTCCTACAGTGCATTGGTGTATGATGTGGCAGTCATGCATCTATTTTCCATTGGCATGGGTGCCGTAAAGTTAGCCACCTCTGTTTTTGGAGCCCAAAGTCAGCTTTGGAGAAGTTTTTCATGCTGGATACCTTTGCAGGGGTGTGTGAGTGAGATGTGCATTTGCATGGTGATTACTTTGTGGTTGGATCTAACCAGGGAGGAATTGACTATTGGTGTAGAGTAAAAATATAAAAACAAGTGGAAAAAGATCGTAGAAACAAAACCACTAATCCAATAAAATGATCATGTCAACACACAGGTTGCAAGTCCATAAAACGTTTGTTGTATTTATACAACAAACGTTTTATGGACTTGCAACCTGTGTGCTGACACAATCGTTTTATTGGATTATTGGTGTAGAGTAACCGTTGCCCATGTTAGTAATAACCAGTTCAAGGATGTTGCTTCCTCTAGTGGAGGTAAGAATGAGCTGGTCCAGGACATTAGAACTGATGAATTCAAGGAAGCGTTGGGCCAATGTACTGGTGCATGATTAGTTTTCCCAGTTGATGGAGGGGTAGTTGAAGTCACCTAGTAGGAGAGTGTTGGGTTTGATCTTAATAGTTTCCAGTGTGCTTAGGAACATGGAGTGAGAGTCTTGGGACATAGTTGGGGACCTATAGCAGGCTAACACCTGAATCACCATTTTACCCAGTGTTAGTTGTATCTGACATATCTCAGATGCATTATGCTGGGCTACCAGTCTGTAAGTGTGCATATCCTTTATGAATATGGAGACACCACTGCCTTTGGAGCTTCGATCCATGTTCTGGGGCCAAAAGGTGTGGAATGAATTATAACCTGGTAGTGCAGGGGTGCTTTCTGCTGCTATAAACCAGGTCTCCTTTACATTACAAATGTTAATGTTCTCCATTTTGAGGAGTACTTCGAGTGAGTATATCTTGAGATTTAGACATCTAGCATTGAGCAGCATGACCCTCAGACTGCATTTATTTATAGCTGTTATGGTGGTAATTTGGTCTTTGGAACACCACCTAAAAAGGCACTATAGGGGTGGCAAGAGCCTTAGCCAGTATCCAGAAACTCAGGGGTGACAGATGCAGGTCATCCCTAGCAAAGCATCAAGTTCTGTCAGTCATGTCATCCCAAGCAGACAGATACTGGATCCCCTTAGAATGACACCAGAAACTTAGTCAATTGCTGAAGTAAATCATTTTCTGCTTGTACTGCGGTATCATTCTGGGCAATGGTAGGATGCTGCTCAGGGCTAGAGTTATACCTGCCTGGGCCACATAATCCAAGAGTTCCTCCATGTCTCTTTTCATGTAGTCCAGGGAAGTGAATCTCAGATCATTCACACCTACATGGACAGTGATAGAGTCATACTTGTACTTGTTGTGGAGTGACCTGAGTGTGTGTGTTATGTGTCAGATTCTGGCACCTGATAGACAGCTGACTGTTACCATCTCCTTGTTCAACCTAGTGAGTGGGACATCAGTGTGCCTCACTATTGAGTCACCTATGATTATTGTATTGGGCAAGCTGTTTAGCCTTAGGGGCTTAGGTTGAGGGGCATACTGTGTAGCTGAGCTATGTGTCTTGTGGTTTGTGCTGTGTTGTGGTGGTCGAGTGCATTTCTGCCTTCGAGGTCTCTGCTGTTTGGGTAGATTTCTATTGAGAGCTTCCATGATGGTGGGTGTGTGGTTTGTGTTTTTATGTGAGAGCTGTGATGATGGGTGTTCTAGAGGGCTATTGGTCTATGTGGTGTGGTCCAGGTGTTGACCTTCACCTCTTGACCAAGTATTCCGGTCTTGGCTGGACAGTGCATGTCTTCCAGTTTGGAGATATAAGTGCATCTCTCACAAGTCTGAGTGTTGGGAGGTAAGAGGAGAGGGTTGTCTGTGTACATCAGGCAGTTGCTACACTGCCTCAGAATGCCCAAGTACACCAGGTTAATAGGAGAAAGCACAGGGAACTGACCATTAGACATGCCAGGAGGGATGTTCATTATTACTAAGTACTGGAGTTGTTTCCTTGTAGGACGTATAGTACTGATAGCACTTATGTGTGCTGCAGTAATTGCTACAAAAAGCCTAATGAAGTGCTGGGTGAATAAGCTAATTAAAATACAAGAGAGAAGAGAACTAGCAAGATCTACGGGAAAATTGAAGAGCAGACTTTCTGGCACGGGTAATAGTTTACCCCAGCTTACGGCACTGCACGGATGCAAACCCACGCAAGCATGGGCTTTTAAACCAGAAACTTGAAAGGGATAGAAAAACTGCCCAGTGGCCAATAAACTACAATTTCAGAGCCAGAAATCACTCCTCTTGTGGTAGATAGGCTACCTAGTGCTTACCACTCCGAATGATAAGCTGGAAGGCTTCCATCTAGCACAGAAAGTTCTGGGGAACTCCTGGATACAGCAAATCTGTATCTGGACTACTCTAGTAAAAGGAAAGGTGGGAAACAAGCTTAAAACTTTTTTTGCAGAAAAAAAAAAACAGTTAAAACAGTAATAAAAACACCTTAAATGCAGTGCAAACTAGCACACTTGAGTGTGCAGTAATATTAAAGCAAATACAGACAAAATAAGGTGGCACCTGAAGTTCAAAGCAAGCAGATGTAACCTACTGCACTTACGTCACAACAGCAGGACTGTGAAGTACAAAGGTAACAGATGTAACCTACTGCACTTACACCTCAATAGCAGGACTGTGAAGTACAAAGTAACAGATGTAACCTACTGCACTTACACCTCAATAGCAGGACTGTGATGTACAAAGGTAACAGATGTAACCTACTGCACTTACACCTCAACAGCAGGACTGTGATGTACAAAGTAACAGATGTAACCTACTGCACTTACACCTCAACAGCAGGACTGTGATGTACAAAGGTAACAGATGTAACCTACTGCACTTACACCTCAACAGCAGGACTGTGATGTACAAAGGTAACAGATGTAACCTACTGCACTTACACCTCAATAGCAGGACTGTGATGTACAAAGGTAACAGATGTAACCTACTGCACTTACACCTCAATAGCAGGACTGTGAAGTACAAAGGTAACAGATGTAACCTACTGCACTTACACCTCAATAGCAGGACTGTGAAGTACAAAGGTAACAGATGTAACCTACTGCACTTACACCTCAATAGCAGGACTGTGAAGTACAAAGGTAACAGATGTAACCTACTGCACTTACACCTCAACAGCAGGACTGTGATGTACAAAGGTAACAGATGTAACCTACTGCACTTACACCTCAACAGCAGGACTGTGAAGTACAAAGGTAACAGATGTAACCTACTGCACTTACACCTCAACAGCAGGACTGTGATGTACAAAGGTAACAGATGTAACCTACTGCACTTACACCTCAACAGCAGGACTGTGATGTACAAAGTAACAGATGTAACCTACTGCACTTACGCCTCAATAGCAGGACTGTGATGTACAAAGGTAACAGATGTAACCTACTGCACTTACACCTCAACAGCAGGACTGTGAAGTACAAAGGTAACAGATGTAACCTACTGCACTTACACCTCAACAGCAGGACTGTGATGTACAAAGGTAACAGATGTAACCTACTGCACTTACACCTCAACAGCAGGACTGTGATGTACAAAGGTAACAGATGTAACCTACTGCACTTACACCTCAACAGCAGGACTGTGATGTACAAAGGTAACAGATGTAACCTACTGCACTTACACCTCAATAGCAGGACTGTGATGTACAAAGGTAACAGATGTAACCTACTGCACTTACACCTCAATAGCAGGACTGTGATGTACAAAGGTAACAGATGTAACCTACTGCACTTACACCTCAATAGCAGGACTGTGAAGTACAAAGGTAACAGATGTAACCTACTGCACTTACACCTCAATAGCAGGACTGTGATGTACAAAGGTAACAGATGTAACCTACTGCACTTACACCTCAATAGCAGGACTGTGAAGTACAAAGGTAACAGATGTAACCTACTGCACTTACACCTCAATAGCAGGACTGTGAAGTACAAAGGTAACAGATGTAACCTACTGCACTTACATCACAACAGCAGGACTGTGATGTACAAAGGTAACAGATGTAACCTACTGCACTTACACCTCAACAGCAGGACTGTGATGTACAAAGGTAACAGATGTAACCTACTGCACTTACACCTCAATAGCAGGACTGTGAAGTACAAAGGTAACAGATGTAACCTACTGCACTTACACCTCAACAGCAGGACTGTGATGTACAAAGGTAACAGATGTAACCTACTGCACTTACACCTCAATAGCAGGACTGTGAAGTACAAAGGTAACAGATGTAACCTACTGCACTTACACCTCAACAGCAGGACTGTGATGTACAAAGGTAACAGATGTAACCTACTGCACTTACACCTCAACAGCAGGACTGTGATGTACAAAGGTAACAGATGTAACCTACTGCACTTACACCTCAATAGCAGGACTGTGATGTACAAAGGTAACAGATGTAACCTACTGCACTTACACCTCAACAGCAGGACTGTGATGTACAAAGGTAACAGATGTAACCTACTGCACTTACACCTCAATAGCAGGACTGTGAAGTACAAAGTAACAGATGTAACCTACTGCACTTACACCTCAACAGCAGGACTGTGATGTACAAAGGTAACAGATGTAACCTACTGCACTTACACCTCAATAGCAGGACTGTGAAGTACAAAGGTAACAGATGTAACCTACTGCACTTACACCTCAATAGCAGGACTGTGAAGTACAAAGGTAACAGATGTAACCTACTGCACTTACACCTCAACAGCAGGACTGTGATGTACAAAGGTAACAGATGTAACCTACTGCACTTACACCTCAACAGCAGGACTGTGATGTACAAAGGTAACAGATGTAACCTACTGCACTTACACCTCAATAGCAGGACTGTGATGTACAAAGGTAACAGATGTAACCTACTGCACTTACACCTCAATAGCAGGACTGTGAAGTACAAAGGTAACAGATGTAACCTACTGCACTTACACCTCAACAGCAGGACTGTGAAGTACAAAGGTAACAGATGTAACCTACTGCACTTACACCTCAACAGCAGGACTGTGATGTACAAAGGTAACAGATGTAACCTACTGCACTTACACCTCAACAGCAGGACTGTGAAGTACAAAGGTAACAGATGTAACCTACTGCACTTACACCTCAATAGCAGGACTGTGATGTACAAAGGTAACAGATGTAACCTACTGCACTTACACCTCAACAGCAGGACTGTGATGTACAAAGGTAACAGATGTAACCTACTGCACTTACACCTCAACAGCAGGACTGTGATGTACAAAGGTAACAGATGTAACCTACTGCACTTACACCTCAATAGCAGGACTGTGATGTACAAAGGTAACAGATGTAACCTACTGCACTTACACCTCAATAGCAGGACTGTGATGTACAAAGGTAACAGATGTAACCTACTGCACTTACACCTCAATAGCAGGACTGTGAAGTACAAAGGTAACAGATGTAACCTACTGCACTTACACCTCAACAGCAGGACTGTGATGTACAAAGGTAACAGATGTAACCTACTGCACTTACACCTCAACAGCAGGACTGTGATGTACAAAGGTAACAGATGTAACCTACTGCACTTACACCTCAACAGCAGGACTGTGATGTACAAAGGTAACAGATGTAACCTACTGCACTTACACCTCAATAGCAGGACTGTGAAGTACAAAGGTAACAGATGTAACCTACTGCACTTACACCTCAACAGCAGGACTGTGATGTACAAAGGTAACAGATGTAACCTACTGCACTTACACCTCAATAGCAGGACTGTGATGTACAAAGGTAACAGATGTAACCTACTGCACTTACACCTCAACAGCAGGACTGTGATGTACAAAGGTAACAGATGTAACCTACTGCACTTACACCTCAATAGCAGGACTGTGAAGTACAAAGGTAACAGATGTAACCTACTGCACTTACACCTCAACAGCAGGACTGTGATGTACAAAGGTAACAGATGTAACCTACTGCACTTACACCTCAACAGCAGGACTGTGATGTACAAAGGTAACAGATGTAACCTACTGCACTTACGCCTCAACAGCAGGACTGTGAAGTACAAAGGTAACAGATGTAACCTACTGCACTTACACCTCAACAGCAGGACTGTGATGTACAAAGGTAACAGATGTAACCTACTGCACTTACACCTCAATAGCAGGACTGTGAAGTACAAAGGTAACAGATGTAACCTACTGCACTTACACCTCAACAGCAGGACTGTGATGTACAAAGGTAACAGATGTAACCTACTGCACTTACACCTCAACAGCAGGACTGTGAAGTACAAAGGTAACAGATGTAACCTACTGCACTTACACCTCAATAGCAGGACTGTGATGTACAAAGGTAACAGATGTAACCTACTGCACTTACACCTCAACAGCAGGACTGTGATGTACAAAGGTAACAGATGTAACCTACTGCACTTACACCTCAACAGCAGGACTGTGATGTACAAAGGTAACAGATGTAACCTACTGCACTTACACCTCAATAGCAGGACTGTGAAGTACAAAGGTAACAGATGTAACCTACTGCACTTACACCTCAACAGCAGGACTGTGATGTACAAAGGTAACAGATGTAACCTACTGCACTTACACCTCAACAGCAGGACTGTGATGTACAAAGGTAACAGATGTAACCTACTGCACTTACACCTCAATAGCAGGACTGTGATGTACAAAGGTAACAGATGTAACCTACTGCACTTACACCTCAATAGCAGGACTGTGATGTACAAAGGTAACAGATGTAACCTACTGCACTTACACCTCAACAGCAGGACTGTGATGTACAAAGGTAACAGATGTAACCTACTGCACTTACACCTCAACAGCAGGACTGTGATGTACAAAGGTAACAGATGTAACCTACTGCACTTACGCCTCAACAGCAGGACTGTGATGTACAAAGGTAACAGATGTAACCTACTGCACTTACACCTCAACAGCAGGACTGTGATGTACAAAGGTAACAGATGTAACCTACTGCACTTACACCTCAATAGCAGGACTGTGATGTACAAAGGTAACAGATGTAACCTACTGCACTTACGCCTCAACAGCAGGACTGTGATGTACAAAGGTAACAGATGTAACCTACTGCACTTACACCTCAACAGCAGGACTGTGATGTACAAAGGTAACAGATGTAACCTACTGCACTTACACCTCAACAGCAGGACTGTGATGTACAAAGGTAACAGATGTAACCTACTGCACTTACACCTCAACAGCAGGACTGTGATGTACAAAGGTAACAGATGTAACCTACTGCACTTACACCTCAACAGCAGGACTGTGATGTACAAAGGTAACAGATGTAACCTACTGCACTTACACCTCAACAGCAGGACTGTGATGTACAAAGGTAACAGATGTAACCTACTGCACTTACGCCTCAACAGCAGGACTGTGATGTACAAAGGTAACAGATGTAACCTACTGCACTTACACCTCAATAGCAGGACTGTGATGTACAAAGGTAACAGATGTAACCTACTGCACTTACGCCTCAACAGCAGGACTGTGATGTACAAAGGTAACAGATGTAACCTACTGCACTTACACCTCAACAGCAGGACTGTGATGTACAAAGGTAACAGATGTAACCTACTGCACTTACACCTCAACAGCAGGACTGTGATGTACAAAGGTAACAGATGTAACCTACTGCACTTACACCTCAACAGCAGGACTGTGATGTACAAAGGTAACAGATGTAACCTACTGCACTTACACCTCAATAGCAGGACTGTGATGTACAAAGGTAACAGATGTAACCTACTGCACTTACGCCTCAACAGCAGGACTGTGATGTACAAAGGTAACAGATGTAACCTACTGCACTTACGCCTCAACAGCAGGACTGTGATGTACAAAGGTAACAGATGTAACCTACTGCACTTACACCTCAACAGCAGGACTGTGATGTACAAAGGTAACAGATGTAACCTACTGCACTTACACCTCAACAGCAGGACTGTGATGTACAAAGGTAACAGATGTAACCTACTGCACTTACACCTCAACAGCAGGACTGTGATGTACAAAGGTAACAGATGTAACCTACTGCACTTACACCTCAACAGCAGGACTGTGATGTACAAAGGTAACAGATGTAACCTACTGCACTTACACCTCAATAGCAGGACTGTGATGTACAAAGGTAACAGATGTAACCTACTGCACTTACACCTCAACAGCAGGACTGTGATGTACAAAGGTAACAGATGTAACCTACTGCACTTACACCTCAACAGCAGGACTGTGATGTACAAAGGTAACAGATGTAACCTACTGCACTTACACCTCAACAGCAGGACTGTGATGTACAAAGGTAACAGATGTAACCTACTGCACTTACACCTCAACAGCAGGACTGTGATGTACAAAGGTAACAGATGTAACCTACTGCACTTACACCTCAACAGCAGGACTGTGATGTACAAAGGTAACAGATGTAACCTACTGCACTTACACCTCAACAGCAGGACTGTGATGTACAAAGGTAACAGATGTAACCTACTGCACTTACACCTCAACAGCAGGACTGTGATGTACAAAGGTAACAGATGTAACCTACTGCACTTACACCTCAACAGCAGGACTGTGAAGTACAAAGGTAACAGATGTAACCTACTGCACTTACACCTCAACAGCAGGACTGTGATGTACAAAGGTAACAGATGTAACCTACTGCACTTACACCTCAACAGCAGGACTGTGAAGTACAAAGGTAACAGATGTAACCTACTGCACTTACGCCTCAACAGCAGGACTGTGATGTACAAAGGTAACAGATGTAACCTACTGCACTTACACCTCAACAGCAGGACTGTGATGTACAAAGGTAACAGATGTAACCTACTGCACTTACGCCTCAACAGCAGGACTGTGATGTACAAAGGTAACAGATGTAACCTACTGCACTTACACCTCAACAGCAGGACTGTGATGTACAAAGGTAACAGATGTAACCTACTGCACTTACACCTCAACAGCAGGACTGTGATGTACAAAGGTAACAGATGTAACCTACTGCACTTACACCTCAACAGCAGGACTGTGATGTACAAAGGTAACAGATGTAACCTACTGCACTTACACCTCAACAGCAGGACTGTGATGTACAAAGGTAACAGATGTAACCTACTGCACTTACACCTCAACAGCAGGACTGTGATGTACAAAGGTAACAGATGTAACCTACTGCACTTACACCTCAACAGCAGGACTGTGATGTACAAAGGTAACAGATGTAACCTACTGCACTTACACCTCAATAGCAGGACTGTGATGTACAAAGGTAACAGATGTAACCTACTGCACTTACGCCTCAACAGCAGGACTGTGATGTACAAAGGTAACAGATGTAACCTACTGCACTTACGCCTCAACAGCAGGACTGTGAAGTACAAAGGTAACAGATGTAACCTACTGCACTTACACCTCAACAGCAGGACTGTGATGTACAAAGGTAACAGATGTAACCTACTGCACTTACACCTCAACAGCAGGACTGTGATGTACAAAGGTAACAGATGTAACCTACTGCACTTACACCTCAACAGCAGGACTGTGATGTACAAAGGTAACAGATGTAACCTACTGCACTTACACCTCAACAGCAGGACTGTGATGTACAAAGGTAACAGATGTAACCTACTGCACTTACACCTCAACAGCAGGACTGTGATGTACAAAGGTAACAGATGTAACCTACTGCACTTACACCTCAACAGCAGGACTGTGATGTACAAAGGTAACAGATGTAACCTACTGCACTTACACCTCAACAGCAGGACTGTGATGTACAAAGGTAACAGATGTAACCTACTGCACTTACACCTCAATAGCAGGACTGTGAAGTACAAAGGTAACAGATGTAACCTACTGCACTTACACCTCAACAGCAGGACTGTGATGTACAAAGGTAACAGATGTAACCTACTGCACTTACACCTCAACAGCAGGACTGTGATGTACAAAGGTAACAGATGTAACCTACTGCACTTACACCTCAACAGCAGGACTGTGATGTACAAAGGTAACAGATGTAACCTACTGCACTTACACCTCAACAGCAGGACTGTGATGTACAAAGGTAACAGATGTAACCTACTGCACTTACACCTCAACAGCAGGACTGTGATGTACAAAGGTAACAGATGTAACCTACTGCACTTACACCTCAACAGCAGGACTGTGAAGTACAAAGGTAACAGATGTAACCTACTGCACTTACACCTCAACAGCAGGACTGTGATGTACAAAGGTAACAGATGTAACCTACTGCACTTACGCCTCAACAGCAGGACTGTGAAGTACAAAGGTAACAGATGTAACCTACTGCACTTACACCTCAACAGCAGGACTGTGATGTACAAAGGTAACAGATGTAACCTACTGCACTTACACCTCAACAGCAGGACTGTGATGTACAAAGGTAACAGATGTAACCTACTGCACTTACACCTCAACAGCAGGACTGTGATGTACAAAGGTAACAGATGTAACCTACTGCACTTACACCTCAACAGCAGGACTGTGATGTACAAAGGTAACAGATGTAACCTACTGCACTTACACCTCAACAGCAGGACTGTGAAGTACAAAGGTAACAGATGTAACCTACTGCACTTACACCTCAACAGCAGGACTGTGATGTACAAAGGTAACAGATGTAACCTACTGCACTTACACCTCAATAGCAGGACTGTGAAGTACAAAGGTAACAGATGTAACCTACTGCACTTACACCTCAACAGCAGGACTGTGATGTACAAAGGTAACAGATGTAACCTACTGCACTTACACCTCAACAGCAGGACTGTGATGTACAAAGGTAACAGATGTAACCTACTGCACTTACACCTCAACAGCAGGACTGTGATGTACAAAGTAACAGATGTAACCTACTGCACTTACATCACAACAGCAGGACTGTGATGTACAAAGGTAACAGATGTAACCTACTGCACTTACACCTCAACAGCAGGACTGTGATGTACAAAGGTAACAGATGTAACCTACTGCACTTACGCCTCAACAGCAGGACTGTGATGTACAAAGGTAACAGATGTAACCTACTGCACTTACACCTCAACAGCAGGACTGTGATGTACAAAGGTAACAGATGTAACCTACTGCACTTACACCTCAACAGCAGGACTGTGAAGTACAAAGGTAACAGATGTAACCTACTGCACTTACGCCTCAACAGCAGGACTGTGATGTACAAAGGTAACAGATGTAACCTACTGCACTTACATCACAACAGCAGGACTGTGATGTACAAAGGTAACAGATGTAACCTACTGCACTTACACCTCAACAGCAGGACTGTGATGTACAAAGGTAACAGATGTAACCTACTGCACTTACGCCTCAACAGCAGGACTGTGATGTACAAAGGTAACAGATGTAACCTACTGCACTTACACCTCAACAGCAGGACTGTGATGTACAAAGGTAACAGATGTAACCTACTGCACTTACACCTCAACAGCAGGACTGTGATGTACAAAGGTAACAGATGTAACCTACTGCACTTACGCCTCAACAGCAGGACTGTGATGTACAAAGGTAACAGATGTAACCTACTGCACTTACACCTCAACAGCAGGACTGTGATGTACAAAGGTAACAGATGTAACCTACTGCACTTACACCTCAATAGCAGGACTGTGATGTACAAAGGTAACAGATGTAACCTACTGCACTTACACCTCAACAGCAGGACTGTGATGTACAAAGGTAACAGATGTAACCTACTGCACTTACACCTCAACAGCAGGACTGTGATGTACAAAGGTAACAGATGTAACCTACTGCACTTACACCTCAATAGCAGGACTGTGAAGTACAAAGGTAACAGATGTAACCTACTGCACTTACACCTCAACAGCAGGACTGTGATGTACAAAGGTAACAGATGTAACCTACTGCACTTACACCTCAACAGCAGGACTGTGATGTACAAAGGTAACAGATGTAACCTACTGCACTTACACCTCAATAGCAGGACTGTGATGTACAAAGGTAACAGATGTAACCTACTGCACTTACGCCTCAACAGCAGGACTGTGATGTACAAAGGTAACAGATGTAACCTACTGCACTTACACCTCAACAGCAGGACTGTGATGTACAAAGGTAACAGATGTAACCTACTGCACTTACACCTCAACAGCAGGACTGTGATGTACAAAGGTAACAGATGTAACCTACTGCACTTACACCTCAACAGCAGGACTGTGATGTACAAAGGTAACAGATGTAACCTACTGCACTTACACCTCAACAGCAGGACTGTGAAGTACAAAGGTAACAGATGTAACCTACTGCACTTACACCTCAACAGCAGGACTGTGATGTACAAAGGTAACAGATGTAACCTACTGCACTTACACCTCAACAGCAGGACTGTGATGTACAAAGGTAACAGATGTAACCTACTGCACTTACACCTCAACAGCAGGACTGTGATGTACAAAGGTAACAGATGTAACCTACTGCACTTACACCACAACAGCAGGACTGTGATGTACAAAGGTAACAGATGTAACCTACTGCACTTACACCTCAACAGCAGGACTGTGATGTACAAAGGTAACAGATGTAACCTACTGCACTTACACCTCAACAGCAGGACTGTGATGTACAAAGGTAACAGATGTAACCTACTGCACTTACACCTCAACAGCAGGACTGTGATGTACAAAGGTAACAGATGTAACCTACTGCACTTACACCTCAACAGCAGGACTGTGATGTACAAAGGTAACAGATGTAACCTACTGCACTTACACCTCAATAGCAGGACTGTGATGTACAAAGGTAACAGATGTAACCTACTGCACTTACACCTCAACAGCAGGACTGTGATGTACAAAGGTAACAGATGTAACCTACTGCGCTTACACCTCAACCTCAATAGCAGGACTGTGATGTACAAAGGTAACAGATGTAACCTACTGCACTTACACCTCAACAGCAGGACTGTGATGTACAAAGGTAACAGATGTAACCTACTGCACTTACACCTCAACAGCAGGACTGTGATGTACAAAGGTAACAGATGTAACCTACTGCACTTACACCTCAACAGCAGGACTGTGATGTACAAAGGTAACAGATGTAACCTACTGCACTTACGCCTCAACAGCAGGACTGTGAAGTACAAAGGTAACAGATGTAACCTACTGCACTTACACCTCAACAGCAGGACTGTGATGTACAAAGGTAACAGATGTAACCTACTGCACTTACACCTCAATAGCAGGACTGTGAAGTACAAAGGTAACAGATGTAACCTACTGCACTTACACCTCAACAGCAGGACTGTGATGTACAAAGGTAACAGATGTAACCTACTGCACTTACACCTCAACAGCAGGACTGTGAAGTACAAAGGTAACAGATGTAACCTACTGCACTTACACCTCAATAGCAGGACTGTGATGTACAAAGGTAACAGATGTAACCTACTGCACTTACGCCTCAACAGCAGGACTGTGATGTACAAAGGTAACAGATGTAACCTACTGCACTTACACCTCAACAGCAGGACTGTGATGTACAAAGGTAACAGATGTAACCTACTGCACTTACACCTCAACAGCAGGACTGTGATGTACAAAGGTAACAGATGTAACCTACTGCACTTACACCTCAACAGCAGGACTGTGAAGTACAAAGGTAACAGATGTAACCTACTGCACTTACACCTCAACAGCAGGACTGTGATGTACAAAGGTAACAGATGTAACCTACTGCACTTACACCTCAACAGCAGGACTGTGATGTACAAAGGTAACAGATGTAACCTACTGCACTTACGCCTCAACAGCAGGACTGTGATGTACAAAGGTAACAGATGTAACCTACTGCACTTACACCTCAACAGCAGGACTGTGATGTACAAAGGTAACAGATGTAACCTACTGCACTTACACCTCAACAGCAGGACTGTGATGTACAAAGGTAACAGATGTAACCTACTGCACTTACACCTCAACAGCAGGACTGTGATGTACAAAGGTAACAGATGTAACCTACTGCACTTACGCCTCAACAGCAGGACTGTGATGTACAAAGGTAACAGATGTAACCTACTGCACTTACACCTCAATAGCAGGACTGTGAAGTACAAAGGTAACAGATGTAACCTACTGCACTTACACCTCAACAGCAGGACTGTGATGTACAAAGGTAACAGATGTAACCTACTGCACTTACACCTCAACAGCAGGACTGTGATGTACAAAGGTAACAGATGTAACCTACTGCACTTACACCTCAACAGCAGGACTGTGATGTACAAAGGTAACAGATGTAACCTACTGCACTTACACCTCAACAGCAGGACTGTGATGTACAAAGGTAACAGATGTAACCTACTGCACTTACACCTCAATAGCAGGACTGTGAAGTACAAAGGTAACAGATGTAACCTACTGCACTTACGCCTCAACAGCAGGACTGTGATGTACAAAGGTAACAGATGTAACCTACTGCACTTACACCTCAACAGCAGGACTGTGATGTACAAAGGTAACAGATGTAACCTACTGCACTTACACCTCAACAGCAGGACTGTGATGTACAAAGGTAACAGATGTAACCTACTGCACTTACACCTCAACAGCAGGACTGTGATGTACAAAGGTAACAGATGTAACCTACTGCACTTACATCACAACAGCAGGACTGTGAAGTACAAAGGTAACAGATGTAACCTACTGCACTTACACCTCAACAGCAGGACTGTGATGTACAAAGGTAACAGATGTAACCTACTGCACTTACACCTCAACAGCAGGACTGTGATGTACAAAGGTAACAGATGTAACCTACTGCACTTACACCTCAACAGCAGGACTGTGATGTACAAAGGTAACAGATGTAACCTACTGCACTTACACCTCAACAGCAGGACTGTGATGTACAAAGGTAACAGATGTAACCTACTGCACTTACACCTCAACAGCAGGACTGTGATGTACAAAGGTAACAGATGTAACCTACTGCACTTACACCTCAACAGCAGGACTGTGATGTACAAAGGTAACAGATGTAACCTACTGCACTTACACCTCAACAGCAGGACTGTGATGTACAAAGGTAACAGATGTAACCTACTGCACTTACACCTCAATAGCAGGACTGTGATGTACAAAGGTAACAGATGTAACCTACTGCACTTACACCTCAACAGCAGGACTGTGAAGTACAAAGGTAACAGATGTAACCTACTGCACTTACGCCTCAACAGCAGGACTGTGATGTACAAAGGTAACAGATGTAACCTACTGCACTTACACCTCAACAGCAGGACTGTGATGTACAAAGGTAACAGATGTAACCTACTGCACTTACACCTCAACAGCAGGACTGTGATGTACAAAGGTAACAGATGTAACCTACTGCACTTACGCCTCAACAGCAGGACTGTGATGTACAAAGGTAACAGATGTAACCTACTGCACTTACATCACAACAGCAGGACTGTGATGCACAAAGGTAACAGATGTAACCTACTGAACTTACACCTCAACAGCAGGACTGTGATGTACAAAGGTAACAGATGTAACCTACTGCACTTACACCTCAACAGCAGGACTGTGATGTACAAAGGTAACAGATGTAACCTACTGCACTTACGCCTCAACAGCAGGACTGTGATGTACAAAGGTAACAGATGTAACCTACTGCACTTACACCTCAACAGCAGGACTGTGATGTACAAAGGTAACAGATGTAACCTACTGCACTTACACCTCAACAGCAGGACTGTGATGTACAAAGGTAACAGATGTAACCTACTGCACTTACACCTCAACAGCAGGACTGTGATGTACAAAGGTAACAGATGTAACCTACTGCACTTACACCTCAACAGCAGGACTGTGATGTACAAAGGTAACAGATGTAACCTACTGCACTTACACCTCAACAGCAGGACTGTGAAGTACAAAGGTAACAGATGTAACCTACTGCACTTACACCTCAACAGCAGGACTGTGATGTACAAAGGTAACAGATGTAACCTACTGCACTTACACCTCAACAGCAGGACTGTGATGTACAAAGGTAACAGATGTAACCTACTGCACTTACACCTCAATAGCAGGACTGTGAAGTACAAAGGTAACAGATGTAACCTACTGCACTTACACCTCAACAGCAGGACTGTGAAGTACAAAGGTAACAGATGTAACCTACTGCACTTACACCTCAACAGCAGGACTGTGATGTACAAAGGTAACAGATGTAACCTACTGCACTTACACCTCAACAGCAGGACTGTGATGTACAAAGGTAACAGATGTAACCTACTGCACTTACACCTCAATAGCAGGACTGTGATGTACAAAGGTAACAGATGTAACCTACTGCACTTACACCTCAACAGCAGGACTGTGAAGTACAAAGGTAACAGATGTAACCTACTGCACTTACACCTCAACAGCAGGACTGTGAAGTACAAAGGTAACAGATGTAACCTACTGCACTTACACCTCAATAGCAGGACTGTGATGTACAAAGGTAACAGATGTAACCTACTGCACTTACACCTCAACAGCAGGACTGTGATGTACAAAGGTAACAGATGTAACCTACTGCACTTACACCTCAACAGCAGGACTGTGATGTACAAAGGTAACAGATGTAACCTACTGCACTTACACCTCAACAGCAGGACTGTGATGTACAAAGGTAACAGATGTAACCTACTGCACTTACACCTCAACAGCAGGACTGTGATGTACAAAGGTAACAGATGTAACCTACTGCACTTACACCTCAATAGCAGGACTGTGATGTACAAAGGTAACAGATGTAACCTACTGCACTTACACCTCAACAGCAGGACTGTGATGTACAAAGGTAACAGATGTAACCTACTGCACTTACACCTCAACAGCAGGACTGTGATGTACAAAGGTAACAGATGTAACCTACTGCACTTACACCTCAATAGCAGGACTGTGAAGTACAAAGGTAACAGATGTAACCTACTGCACTTACACCTCAACAGCAGGACTGTGATGTACAAAGGTAACAGATGTAACCTACTGCACTTACACCTCAACAGCAGGACTGTGAAGTACAAAGGTAACAGATGTAACCTACTGCACTTACACCTCAACAGCAGGACTGTGATGTACAAAGGTAACAGATGTAACCTACTGCACTTACACCTCAACAGCAGGACTGTGATGTACAAAGGTAACAGATGTAACCTACTGCACTTACACCTCAACAGCAGGACTGTGATGTACAAAGGTAACAGATGTAACCTACTGCACTTACGCCTCAACAGCAGGACTGTGATGTACAAAGGTAACAGATGTAACCTACTGCACTTACACCTCAACAGCAGGACTGTGATGTACAAAGGTAACAGATGTAACCTACTGCACTTACATCACAACAGCAGGACTGTGATGTACAAAGGTAACAGATGTAACCTACTGCACTTACACCTCAACAGCAGGACTGTGATGTACAAAGGTAACAGATGTAACCTACTGCACTTACGCCTCAACAGCAGGACTGTGATGTACAAAGGTAACAGATGTAACCTACTGCACTTACACCTCAATAGCAGGACTGTGATGTACAAAGGTAACAGATGTAACCTACTGCACTTACACCTCAACAGCAGGACTGTGATGTACAAAGGTAACAGATGTAACCTACTGCACTTACACCTCAACAGCAGGACTGTGATGTACAAAGGTAACAGATGTAACCTACTGCACTTACACCTCAACAGCAGGACTGTGATGTACAAAGGTAACAGATGTAACCTACTGCACTTACACCTCAACAGCAGGACTGTGATGTACAAAGGTAACAGATGTAACCTACTGCACTTACACCTCAACAGCAGGACTGTGATGTACAAAGGTAACAGATGTAACCTACTGCACTTACACCTCAACAGCAGGACTGTGATGTACAAAGGTAACAGATGTAACCTACTGCACTTACACCTCAACAGCAGGACTGTGATGTACAAAGGTAACAGATGTATCCTACTGCACTTACACCTCAACAGCAGGACTGTGATGTACAAAGGTAACAGATGTAACCTACTGCACTTACGCCTCAACAGCAGGACTGTGATGTACAAAGGTAACAGATGTAACCTACTGCACTTACACCTCAACAGCAGGACTGTGATGTACAAAGGTAACAGATGTAACCTACTGCACTTACACCTCAACAGCAGGACTGTGATGTACAAAGGTAACAGATGTAACCTACTGCACTTACACCTCAACAGCAGGACTGTGATGTACAAAGGTAACAGATGTAACCTACTGCACTTACACCTCAACAGCAGGACTGTGATGTACAAAGGTAACAGATGTAACCTACTGCACTTACGCCTCAACAGCAGGACTGTGAAGTACAAAGGTAACAGATGTAACCTACTGCACTTACACCTCAACAGCAGGACTGTGATGTACAAAGGTAACAGATGTAACCTACTGCACTTACACCTCAACAGCAGGACTGTGATGTACAAAGGTAACAGATGTAACCTACTGCACTTACACCTCAACAGCAGGACTGTGATGTACAAAGGTAACAGATGTAACCTACTGCACTTACACCTCAATAGCAGGACTGTGATGTACAAAGGTAACAGATGTAACCTACTGCACTTACACCTCAACAGCAGGACTGTGATGTACAAAGGTAACAGATGTAACCTACTGCACTTACACCTCAACAGCAGGACTGTGATGTACAAAGGTAACAGATGTAACCTACTGCACTTACATCTCAACAGCAGGACTGTGATGTACAAAGGTAACAGATGTAACCTACTGCACTTACACCTCAACAGCAGGACTGTGATGTACAAAGGTAACAGATGTAACCTACTGCACTTACATCACAACAGCAGGACTGTGATGTACAAAGGTAACAGATGTAACCTACTGCACTTACACCTCAACAGCAGGACTGTGATGTACAAAGGTAACAGATGTAACCTACTGCACTTACACCTCAACAGCAGGACTGTGATGTACAAAGGTAACAGATGTAACCTACTGCACTTACACCTCAACAGCAGGACTGTGATGTACAAAGGTAACAGATGTAACCTACTGCACTTACACCTCAACAGCAGGACTGTGATGTACAAAGGTAACAGATGTAACCTACTGCACTTACGCCTCAACAGCAGGACTGTGAAGTACAAAGGTAACAGATGTAACCTACTGCACTTACGCCTCAACAGCAGGACTGTGATGTACAAAGGTAACAGATGTAACCTACTGCACTTACACCTCAACAGCAGGACTGTGATGTACAAAGGTAACAGATGTAACCTACTGCACTTACACCTCAATAGCAGGACTGTGAAGTACAAAGGTAACAGATGTAACCTACTGCACTTACACCTCAACAGCAGGACTGTGATGTACAAAGGTAACAGATGTAACCTACTGCACTTACACCTCAACAGCAGGACTGTGATGTACAAAGGTAACAGATGTAACCTACTGCACTTACACCTCAACAGCAGGACTGTGATGTACAAAGGTAACAGATGTAACCTACTGCACTTACACCTCAATAGCAGGACTGTGATGTACAAAGGTAACAGATGTAACCTACTGCACTTACACCTCAACAGCAGGACTGTGATGTACAAAGGTAACAGATGTAACCTACTGCACTTACACCTCAACAGCAGGACTGTGAAGTACAAAGGTAACAGATGTAACCTACTGCACTTACACCTCAATAGCAGGACTGTGATGTACAAAGGTAACAGATGTAACCTACTGCACTTACACCTCAACAGCAGGACTGTGAAGTACAAAGGTAACAGATGTAACCTACTGCACTTACACCTCAACAGCAGGACTGTGATGTACAAAGGTAACAGATGTAACCTACTGCACTTACACCTCAACAGCAGGACTGTGATGTACAAAGGTAACAGATGTAACCTACTGCACTTACACCTCAACAGCAGGACTGTGATGTACAAAGGTAACAGATGTAACCTACTGCACTTACACCTCAACAGCAGGACTGTGATGTACAAAGGTAACAGATGTAACCTACTGCACTTACACCTCAACAGCAGGACTGTGATGTACAAAGGTAACAGATGTAACCTACTGCACTTACACCTCAATAGCAGGACTGTGATGTACAAAGGTAACAGATGTAACCTACTGCACTTACGCCTCAACAGCAGGACTGTGATGTACAAAGGTAACAGATGTAACCTACTGCACTTACACCTCAACAGCAGGACTGTGATGTACAAAGGTAACAGATGTAACCTACTGCACTTACACCTCAACAGCAGGACTGTGATGTACAAAGGTAACAGATGTAACCTACTGCACTTACGCCTCAACAGCAGGACTGTGATGTACAAAGGTAACAGATGTAACCTACTGCACTTACACCTCAATAGCAGGACTGTGATGTACAAAGGTAACAGATGTAACCTACTGCACTTACACCTCAACAGCAGGACTGTGATGTACAAAGGTAACAGATGTAACCTACTGCACTTACACCTCAACAGCAGGACTGTGAAGTACAAAGGTAACAGATGTAACCTACTGCACTTACACCTCAATAGCAGGACTGTGAAGTACAAAGGTAACAGATGTAACCTACTGCACTTACACCTCAACAGCAGGACTGTGATGTACAAAGGTAACAGATGTAACCTACTGCACTTACACCTCAACAGCAGGACTGTGATGTACAAAGGTAACAGATGTAACCTACTGCACTTACACCTCAACAGCAGGACTGTGATGTACAAAGGTAACAGATGTAACCTACTGCACTTACACCTCAACAGCAGGACTGTGATGTACAAAGGTAACAGATGTAACCTACTGCACTTACACCTCAACAGCAGGACTGTGATGTACAAAGGTAACAGATGTAACCTACTGCACTTACACCTCAATAGCAGGACTGTGATGTACAAAGGTAACAGATGTAACCTACTGCACTTACACCTCAACAGCAGGACTGTGATGTACAAAGGTAACAGATGTAACCTACTGCACTTACACCTCAACAGCAGGACTGTGATGTACAAAGGTAACAGATGTAACCTACTGCACTTACGCCTCAACAGCAGGACTGTGATGTACAAAGGTAACAGATGTAACCTACTGCACTTACACCTCAACAGCAGGACTGTGAAGTACAAAGGTAACAGATGTAACCTACTGCACTTACACCTCAACAGCAGGACTGTGATGTACAAAGGTAACAGATGTAACCTACTGCACTTACACCTCAACAGCAGGACTGTGATGTACAAAGGTAACAGATGTAACCTACTGCACTTACACCTCAACAGCAGGACTGTGATGTACAAAGGTAACAGATGTAACCTACTGCACTTACACCTCAACAGCAGGACTGTGATGTACAAAGGTAACAGATGTAACCTACTGCACTTACACCTCAACAGCAGGACTGTGATGTACAAAGGTAACAGATGTAACCTACTGCACTTACGCCTCAACAGCAGGACTGTGATGTACAAAGGTAACAGATGTAACCTACTGCACTTACACCTCAATAGCAGGACTGTGATGTACAAAGGTAACAGATGTAACCTACTGCACTTACACCTCAACAGCAGGACTGTGATGTACAAAGGTAACAGATGTAACCTACTGCACTTACACCTCAACAGCAGGACTGTGAAGTACAAAGGTAACAGATGTAACCTACTGCACTTACACCTCAATAGCAGGACTGTGATGTACAAAGGTAACAGATGTAACCTACTGCACTTACACCTCAACAGCAGGACTGTGAAGTACAAAGGTAACAGATGTAACCTACTGCACTTACACCTCAACAGCAGGACTGTGATGTACAAAGGTAACAGATGTAACCTACTGCACTTACACCTCAACAGCAGGACTGTGATGTACAAAGGTAACAGATGTAACCTACTGCACTTACACCTCAACAGCAGGACTGTGATGTACAAAGGTAACAGATGTAACCTACTGCACTTACACCTCAACAGCAGGACTGTGAAGTACAAAGGTAACAGATGTAACCTACTGCACTTACACCTCAACAGCAGGACTGTGATGTACAAAGGTAACAGATGTAACCTACTGCACTTACACCTCAACAGCAGGACTGTGATGTACAAAGGTAACAGATGTAACCTACTGCACTTACACCTCAATAGCAGGACTGTGATGTACAAAGGTAACAGATGTAACCTACTGCACTTACACCTCAACAGCAGGACTGTGATGTACAAAGGTAACAGATGTAACCTACTGCACTTACACCTCAACAGCAGGACTGTGATGTACAAAGGTAACAGATGTAACCTACTGCACTTACACCTCAACAGCAGGACTGTGATGTACAAAGGTAACAGATGTAACCTACTGCACTTACACCTCAACAGCAGGACTGTGAAGTACAAAGGTAACAGATGTAACCTACTGCACTTACACCTCAACAGCAGGACTGTGATGTACAAAGGTAACAGATGTAACCTACTGCACTTACACCTCAATAGCAGGACTGTGATGTACAAAGGTAACAGATGTAACCTACTGCACTTACACCTCAACAGCAGGACTGTGATGTACAAAGGTAACAGATGTAACCTACTGCACTTACGCCTCAACAGCAGGACTGTGATGTACAAAGGTAACAGATGTAACCTACTGCACTTACACCTCAACAGCAGGACTGTGATGTACAAAGGTAACAGATGTAACCTACTGCACTTACACCTCAACAGCAGGACTGTGAAGTACAAAGGTAACAGATGTAACCTACTGCACTTACACCTCAACAGCAGGACTGTGAAGTACAAAGGTAACAGATGTAACCTACTGCACTTACACCTCAACAGCAGGACTGTGATGTACAAAGGTAACAGATGTAACCTACTGCACTTACACCTCAACAGCAGGACTGTGATGTACAAAGGTAACAGATGTAACCTACTGCACTTACACCTCAACAGCAGGACTGTGATGTACAAAGGTAACAGATGTAACCTACTGCACTTACACCTCAACAGCAGGACTGTGATGTACAAAGGTAACAGATGTAACCTACTGCACTTACGCCTCAACAGCAGGACTGTGATGTACAAAGGTAACAGATGTAACCTACTGCACTTACACCTCAATAGCAGGACTGTGATGTACAAAGGTAACAGATGTAACCTACTGCACTTACACCTCAACAGCAGGACTGTGATGTACAAAGGTAACAGATGTAACCTACTGCACTTACACCTCAACAGCAGGACTGTGATGTACAAAGTAACAGATGTAACCTACTGCACTAACACCTCAATAGCAGGACTGTGAAGTACAAAGGTAACAGATGTAACCTACTGCACTTACACCTCAACAGCAGGACTGTGATGTACAAAGGTAACAGATGTAACCTACTGCACTTACGCCTCAACAGCAGGACTGTGATGTACAAAGGTAACAGATGTAACCTACTGCACTTACACCTCAACAGCAGGACTGTGATGTACAAAGGTAACAGATGTAACCTACTGCACTTACACCTCAACAGCAGGACTGTGATGTACAAAGGTAACAGATGTAACCTACTGCACTTACACCTCAACAGCAGGACTGTGATGTACAAAGGTAACAGATGTAACCTACTGCACTTACATCTCAACAGCAGGACTGTGATGTACAAAGGTAACAGATGTAACCTACTGCACTTACACCTCAACAGCAGGACTGTGATGTACAAAGGTAACAGATGTAACCTACTGCACTTACATCACAACAGCAGGACTGTGATGTACAAAGGTAACAGATGTAACCTACTGCACTTACACCTCAACAGCAGGACTGTGATGTACAAAGGTAACAGATGTAACCTACTGCACTTACACCTCAACAGCAGGACTGTGATGTACAAAGGTAACAGATGTAACCTACTGCACTTACACCTCAACAGCAGGACTGTGATGTACAAAGGTAACAGATGTAACCTACTGCACTTACACCTCAACAGCAGGACTGTGATGTACAAAGGTAACAGATGTAACCTACTGCACTTACACCTCAACAGCAGGACTGTGATGTACAAAGGTAACAGATGTAACCTACTGCACTTACACCTCAACAGCAGGACTGTGATGTACAAAGGTAACAGATGTAACCTACTGCACTTACACCTCAACAGCAGGACTGTGATGTACAAAGGTAACAGATGTAACCTACTGCACTTACACCTCAATAGCAGGACTGTGATGTACAAAGGTAACAGATGTAACCTACTGCACTTACGCCTCAACAGCAGGACTGTGATGTACAAAGGTAACAGATGTAACCTACTGCACTTACACCTCAACAGCAGGACTGTGATGTACAAAGGTAACAGATGTAACCTACTGCACTTACACCTCAACAGCAGGACTGTGATGTACAAAGGTAACAGATGTAACCTACTGCACTTACACCTCAACAGCAGGACTGTGATGTACAAAGGTAACAGATGTAACCTACTGCACTTACACCTCAATAGCAGGACTGTGATGTACAAAGGTAACAGATGTAACCTACTGCACTTACACCTCAACAGCAGGACTGTGATGTACAAAGGTAACAGATGTAACCTACTGCACTTACACCTCAACAGCAGGACTGTGATGTACAAAGGTAACAGATGTAACCTACTGCACTTACACCTCAACAGCAGGACTGTGATGTACAAAGGTAACAGATGTAACCTACTGCACTTACACCTCAATAGCAGGACTGTGAAGTACAAAGGTAACAGATGTAACCTACTGCACTTACACCTCAACAGCAGGACTGTGATGTACAAAGGTAACAGATGTAACCTACTGCACTTACGCCTCAACAGCAGGACTGTGATGTACAAAGGTAACAGATGTAACCTACTGCACTTACACCTCAACAGCAGGACTGTGATGTACAAAGGTAACAGATGTAACCTACTGCACTTACACCTCAACAGCAGGACTGTGATGTACAAAGGTAACAGATGTAACCTACTGCACTTACACCTCAACAGCAGGACTGTGATGTACAAAGGTAACAGATGTAACCTACTGCACTTACACCTCAACAGCAGGACTGTGAAGTACAAAGGTAACAGATGTAACCTACTGCACTTACACCTCAACAGCAGGACTGTGATGTACAAAGGTAACAGATGTAACCTACTGCACTTACGCCTCAACAGCAGGACTGTGAAGTACAAAGGTAACAGATGTAACCTACTGCACTTACACCTCAACAGCAGGACTGTGATGTACAAAGGTAACAGATGTAACCTACTGCACTTACACCTCAACAGCAGGACTGTGATGTACAAAGGTAACAGATGTAACCTACTGCACTTACACCTCAACAGCAGGACTGTGATGTACAAAGGTAACAGATGTAACCTACTGCACTTACACCTCAACAGCAGGACTGTGATGTACAAAGGTAACAGATGTAACCTACTGCACTTACACCTCAACAGCAGGACTGTGATGTACAAAGGTAACAGATGTAACCTACTGCACTTACACCTCAATAGCAGGACTGTGATGTACAAAGGTAACAGATGTAACCTACTGCACTTACGCCTCAACAGCAGGACTGTGATGTACAAAGGTAACAGATGTAACCTACTGCACTTACACCTCAACAGCAGGACTGTGATGTACAAAGGTAACAGATGTAACCTACTGCACTTACACCTCAACAGCAGGACTGTGATGTACAAAGGTAACAGATGTAACCTACTGCACTTACACCTCAACAGCAGGACTGTGATGTACAAAGGTAACAGATGTAACCTACTGCACTTACACCTCAACAGCAGGACTGTGATGTACAAAGGTAACAGATGTAACCTACTGCACTTACACCTCAATAGCAGGACTGTGATGTACAAAGGTAACAGATGTAACCTACTGCACTTACACCTCAACAGCAGGACTGTGATGTACAAAGGTAACAGATGTAACCTACTGCACTTACGCCTCAACAGCAGGACTGTGATGTACAAAGGTAACAGATGTAACCTACTGCACTTACGCCTCAACAGCAGGACTGTGATGTACAAAGGTAACAGATGTAACCTACTGCACTTACACCTCAACAGCAGGACTGTGAAGTACAAAGGTAACAGATGTAACCTACTGCACTTACACCTCAATAGCAGGACTGTGATGTACAAAGGTAACAGATGTAACCTACTGCACTTACACCTCAACAGCAGGACTGTGATGTACAAAGGTAACAGATGTAACCTACTGCACTTACACCTCAACAGCAGGACTGTGATGTACAAAGGTAACAGATGTAACCTACTGCACTTACACCTCAACAGCAGGACTGTGAAGTACAAAGGTAACAGATGTAACCTACTGCACTTACACCTCAACAGCAGGACTGTGATGTACAAAGGTAACAGATGTAACCTACTGCACTTACACCTCAACAGCAGGACTGTGATGTACAAAGGTAACAGATGTAACCTACTGCACTTACACCTCAATAGCAGGACTGTGATGTACAAAGGTAACAGATGTAACCTACTGCACTTACACCTCAACAGCAGGACTGTGATGTACAAAGGTAACAGATGTAACCTACTGCACTTACGCCTCAACAGCAGGACTGTGATGTACAAAGGTAACAGATGTAACCTACTGCACTTACACCTCAACAGCAGGACTGTGATGTACAAAGGTAACAGATGTAACCTACTGCACTTACACCTCAACAGCAGGACTGTGATGTACAAAGGTAACAGATGTAACCTACTGCACTTACACCTCAACAGCAGGACTGTGATGTACAAAGGTAACAGATGTAACCTACTGCACTTACACCTCAATAGCAGGACTGTGAAGTACAAAGTAACAGATGTAACCTACTGCACTTACACCTCAACAGCAGGACTGTGAAGTACAAAGGTAACAGATGTAACCTACTGCACTTACACCTCAACAGCAGGACTGTGATGTACAAAGGTAACAGATGTAACCTACTGCACTTACACCTCAACAGCAGGACTGTGATGTACAAAGGTAACAGATGTAACCTACTGCACTTACACCTCAACAGCAGGACTGTGATGTACAAAGGTAACAGATGTAACCTACTGCACTTACACCTCAATCAACAGCAGGACTGTGATGTACAAAGGTAACAGATGTAACCTACTGCACTTACACCTCAACAGCAGGACTGTGATGTACAAAGGTAACAGATGTAACCTACTGCACTTACACCTCAACAGCAGGACTGTGAAGTACAAAGGTAACAGATGTAACCTACTGCACTTACACCTCAACAGCAGGACTGTGATGTACAAAGGTAACAGATGTAACCTACTGCACTTAAGCCTCAACAGCAGGACTGTGATGTACAAAGGTAACAGATGTAACCTACTGCACTTACACCTCAACAGCAGGACTGTGAAGTACAAAGGTAACAGATGTAACCTACTGCACTTACGCCTCAACAGCAGGACTGTGATGTACAAAGGTAACAGATGTAACCTACTGCACTTACACCTCAACAGCAGGACTGTGATGTACAAAGGTAACAGATGTAACCTACTGCAAAGGTAACAGATGTAACCTACTGCACTTACACCTCAATAGCAGGACTGTGAAGTACAAAGGTAACAGATGTAACCTACACCTCAACAGCAGGACTGTGATGTACAAAGTAACAGATGTAACCTACTGCACTTACACCTCAATAGCAGGACTGTGAAGTACAAAGGTAACAGATGTAACCTACTGCACTTACACCTCAACAGCAGGACTGTGATGTACAAAGGTAACAGATGTAACCTACTGCACTTACACCTCAATAGCAGGACTGTGAAGTACAAAGGTAACAGATGTAACCTACTGCACTTACACCTCAACAGCAGGACTGTGATGTACAAAGGTAACAGATGTAACCTACTGCACTTACACCTCAACAGCAGGACTGTGATGTACAAAGGTAACAGATGTAACCTACTGCACTTACACCTCAACAGCAGGACTGTGATGTACAAAGGTAACAGATGTAACCTACTGCACTTACACCTCAACAGCAGGACTGTGATGTACAAAGGTAACAGATGTAACCTACTGCACTTACACCTCAACAGCAGGACTGTGATGTACAAAGGTAACAGATGTAACCTACTGCACTTACACCTCAACAGCAGGACTGTGAAGTACAAAGGTAACAGATGTAACCTACTGCACTTACACCTCAACAGCAGGACTGTGATGTACAAAGGTAACAGATGTAACCTACTGCACTTACACCTCAATAGCAGGACTGTGATGTACAAAGGTAACAGATGTAACCTACTGCACTTACACCTCAACAGCAGGACTGTGATGTACAAAGGTAACAGATGTAACCTACTGCACTTACACCTCAACAGCAGGACTGTGATGTACAAAGGTAACAGATGTAACCTACTGCACTTACACCTCAACAGCAGGACTGTGATGTACAAAGGTAACAGATGTAACCTACTGCACTTACACCTCAACAGCAGGACTGTGATGTACAAAGGTAACAGATGTAACCTACTGCACTTACACCTCAACAGCAGGACTGTGATGTACAAAGGTAACAGATGTAACCTACTGCACTTACACCTCAACAGCAGGACTGTGAAGTACAAAGGTAACAGATGTAACCTACTGCACTTACACCTCAACAGCAGGACTGTGATGTACAAAGGTAACAGATGTAACCTACTGCACTTACATCACAACAGCAGGACTGTGATGTACAAAGGTAACAGATGTAACCTACTGCACTTACACCTCAATAGCAGGACTGTGATGTACAAAGGTAACAGATGTAACCTACTGCACTTACACCTCAATAGCAGGACTGTGATGTACAAAGGTAACAGATGTAACCTACTGCACTTACACCTCAATAGCAGGACTGTGATGTACAAAGGTAACAGATGTAACCTACTGCACTTACACCTCAACAGCAGGACTGTGATGTACAAAGGTAACAGATGTAACCTACTGCACTTACGCCTCAACAGCAGGACTGTGAAGTACAAAGGTAACAGATGTAACCTACTGCACTTACACCTCAATAGCAGGACTGTGATGTACAAAGGTAACAGATGTAACCTACTGCACTTACACCTCAACAGCAGGACTGTGATGTACAAAGGTAACAGATGTAACCTACTGCACTTACACCTCAACAGCAGGACTGTGATGTACAAAGGTAACAGATGTAACCTACTGCACTTACACCTCAACAGCAGGACTGTGATGTACAAAGGTAACAGATGTAACCTACTGCACTTACACCTCAATAGCAGGACTGTGAAGTACAAAGGTAACAGATGTAACCTACTGCACTTACACCTCAACAGCAGGACTGTGATGTACAAAGGTAACAGATGTAACCTACTGCACTTACACCTCAACAGCAGGACTGTGATGTACAAAGGTAACAGATGTAACCTACTGCACTTACACCTCAACAGCAGGACTGTGATGTACAAAGGTAACAGATGTAACCTACTGCACTTACACCTCAACAGCAGGACTGTGATGTACAAAGGTAACAGATGTAACCTACTGCACTTACACCTCAATAGCAGGACTGTGATGTACAAAGGTAACAGATGTAACCTACTGCACTTACACCTCAACAGCAGGACTGTGATGTACAAAGGTAACAGATGTAACCTACTGCACTTACACCTCAACAGCAGGACTGTGATGTACAAAGGTAACAGATGTAACCTACTGCACTTACACCTCAATAGCAGGACTGTGAAGTACAAAGGTAACAGATGTAACCTACTGCACTTACACCTCAACAGCAGGACTGTGATGTACAAAGGTAACAGATGTAACCTACTGCACTTACACCTCAACAGCAGGACTGTGATGTACAAAGGTAACAGATGTAACCTACTGCACTTACACCTCAACAGCAGGACTGTGAAGTACAAAGGTAACAGATGTAACCTACTGCACTTACACCTCAACAGCAGGACTGTGATGTACAAAGGTAACAGATGTAACCTACTGCACTTACACCTCAATAGCAGGACTGTGATGTACAAAGGTAACAGATGTAACCTACTGCACTTACACCTCAACAGCAGGACTGTGATGTACAAAGGTAACAGATGTAACCTACTGCACTTACACCTCAACAGCAGGACTGTGATGTACAAAGGTAACAGATGTAACCTACTGCACTTACACCTCAACAGCAGGACTGTGAAGTACAAAGGTAACAGATGTAACCTACTGCACTTACACCTCAACAGCAGGACTGTGATGTACAAAGGTAACAGATGTAACCTACTGCACTTACACCTCAACAGCAGGACTGTGATGTACAAAGGTAACAGATGTAACCTACTGCACTTACACCTCAATAGCAGGACTGTGAAGTACAAAGGTAACAGATGTAACCTACTGCACTTACACCTCAACAGCAGGACTGTGATGTACAAAGGTAACAGATGTAACCTACTGCACTTACACCTCAACAGCAGGACTGTGATGTACAAAGGTAACAGATGTAACCTACTGCACTTACATCACAACAGCAGGACTGTGATGTACAAAGGTAACAGATGTAACCTACTGCACTTACACCTCAACAGCAGGACTGTGATGTACAAAGGTAACAGATGTAACCTACTGCACTTACACCTCAACAGCAGGACTGTGATGTACAAAGGTAACAGATGTAACCTACTGCACTTACACCTCAACAGCAGGACTGTGATGTACAAAGGTAACAGATGTAACCTACTGCACTTACACCTCAACAGCAGGACTGTGATGTACAAAGGTAACAGATGTAACCTACTGCACTTACACCTCAATAGCAGGACTGTGATGTACAAAGGTAACAGATGTAACCTACTGCACTTACACCTCAACAGCAGGACTGTGAAGTACAAAGGTAACAGATGTAACCTACTGCACTTACACCTCAACAGCAGGACTGTGATGTACAAAGGTAACAGATGTAACCTACTGCACTTACACCTCAACAGCAGGACTGTGATGTACAAAGGTAACAGATGTAACCTACTGCACTTACACCTCAACAGCAGGACTGTGAAGTACAAAGGTAACAGATGTAACCTACTGCACTTACGCCTCAACAGCAGGACTGTGATGTACAAAGGTAACAGATGTAACCTACTGCACTTACACCTCAACAGCAGGACTGTGATGTACAAAGGTAACAGATGTAACCTACTGCACTTACACCTCAACAGCAGGACTGTGATGTACAAAGGTAACAGATGTAACCTACTGCACTTACACCTCAACAGCAGGACTGTGATGTACAAAGGTAACAGATGTAACCTACTGCACTTACACCTCAACAGCAGGACTGTGATGTACAAAGGTAACAGATGTAACCTACTGCACTTACACCTCAACAGCAGGACTGTGATGTACAAAGGTAACAGATGTAACCTACTGCACTTACACCTCAACAGCAGGACTGTGAAGTACAAAGGTAACAGATGTAACCTACTGCACTTACACCTCAACAGCAGGACTGTGATGTACAAAGGTAACAGATGTAACCTACTGCACTTACACCTCAATAGCAGGACTGTGATGTACAAAGGTAACAGATGTAACCTACTGCACTTACACCTCAACAGCAGGACTGTGATGTACAAAGGTAACAGATGTAACCTACTGCACTTACACCTCAATAGCAGGACTGTGATGTACAAAGGTAACAGATGTAACCTACTGCACTTACACCTCAACAGCAGGACTGTGATGTACAAAGGTAACAGATGTAACCTACTGCACTTACGCCTCAACAGCAGGACTGTGATGTACAAAGGTAACAGATGTAACCTACTGCACTTACACCTCAATAGCAGGACTGTGATGTACAAAGGTAACAGATGTAACCTACTGCACTTACACCTCAACAGCAGGACTGTGATGTACAAAGGTAACAGATGTAACCTACTGCACTTACACCTCAACAGCAGGACTGTGATGTACAAAGGTAACAGATGTAACCTACTGCACTTACGCCTCAACAGCAGGACTGTGAAGTACAAAGGTAACAGATGTAACCTACTGCACTTACGCCTCAACAGCAGGACTGTGATGTACAAAGGTAACAGATGTAACCTACTGCACTTACACCTCAACAGCAGGACTGTGATGTACAAAGGTAACAGATGTAACCTACTGCACTTACACCTCAACAGCAGGACTGTGATGTACAAAGGTAACAGATGTAACCTACTGCACTTACACCTCAACAGCAGGACTGTGATGTACAAAGGTAACAGATGTAACCTACTGCACTTACGCCTCAACAGCAGGACTGTGATGTACAAAGGTAACAGATGTAACCTACTGCACTTACACCTCAACAGCAGGACTGTGATGTACAAAGGTAACAGATGTAACCTACTGCACTTACGCCTCAACAGCAGGACTGTGAAGTACAAAGGTAACAGATGTAACCTACTGCACTTACACCTCAACAGCAGGACTGTGATGTACAAAGGTAACAGATGTAACCTACTGCACTTACACCTCAACAGCAGGACTGTGATGTACAAAGGTAACAGATGTAACCTACTGCACTTACACCTCAACAGCAGGACTGTGATGTACAAAGGTAACAGATGTAACCTACTGCACTTACGCCTCAACAGCAGGACTGTGATGTACAAAGGTAACAGATGTAACCTACTGCACTTACACCTCAACAGCAGGACTGTGATGTACAAAGGTAACAGATGTAACCTACTGCACTTACACCTCAACAGCAGGACTGTGATGTACAAAGGTAACAGATGTAACCTACTGCACTTACACCTCAACAGCAGGACTGTGATGTACAAAGGTAACAGATGTAACCTACTGCACTTACACCTCAATAGCAGGACTGTGAAGTACAAAGGTAACAGATGTAACCTACTGCACTTACACCTCAACAGCAGGACTGTGATGTACAAAGGTAACAGATGTAACCTACTGCACTTACACCTCAATAGCAGGACTGTGATGTACAAAGGTAACAGATGTAACCTACTGCACTTACACCTCAACAGCAGGACTGTGAAGTACAAAGGTAACAGATGTAACCTACTGCACTTACACCTCAACAGCAGGACTGTGATGTACAAAGGTAACAGATGTAACCTACTGCACTTACACCTCAACAGCAGGACTGTGATGTACAAAGGTAACAGATGTAACCTACTGCACTTACACCTCAATAGCAGGACTGTGAAGTACAAAGGTAACAGATGTAACCTACTGCACTTACACCTCAACAGCAGGACTGTGATGTACAAAGGTAACAGATGTAACCTACTGCACTTACACCTCAACAGCAGGACTGTGATGTACAAAGGTAACAGATGTAACCTACTGCACTTACACCTCAACAGCAGGACTGTGATGTACAAAGGTAACAGATGTAACCTACTGCACTTACATCACAACAGCAGGACTGTGATGTACAAAGGTAACAGATGTAACCTACTGCACTTACGCCTCAACAGCAGGACTGTGATGTACAAAGGTAACAGATGTAACCTACTGCACTTACACCTCAACAGCAGGACTGTGATGTACAAAGGTAACAGATGTAACCTACTGCACTTACATCACAACAGCAGGACTGTGATGTACAAAGGTAACAGATGTAACCTACTGCACTTACACCTCAACAGCAGGACTGTGATGTACAAAGGTAACAGATGTAACCTACTGCACTTACACCTCAATAGCAGGACTGTGATGTGAAGTACAAAGGTAACAGATGTAACCTACTGCACTTACACCTCAACAGCAGGACTGTGATGTACAAAGGTAACAGATGTAACCTACTGCACTTACACCTCAATAGCAGGACTGTGATGTACAAAGGTAACAGATGTAACCTACTGCACTTACACCTCAACAGCAGGACTGTGATGTACAAAGGTAACAGATGTAACCTACTGCACTTACACCTCAACAGCAGGACTGTGATGTACAAAGGTAACAGATGTAACCTACTGCACTTACACCTCAACAGCAGGACTGTGATGTACAAAGGTAACAGATGTAACCTACTGCACTTACACCTCAACAGCAGGACTGTGAAGTACAAAGGTAACAGATGTAACCTACTGCACTTACGCCTCAACAGCAGGACTGTGATGTACAAAGGTAACAGATGTAACCTACTGCACTTACACCTCAACAGCAGGACTGTGATGTACAAAGGTAACAGATGTAACCTACTGCACTTACACCTCAACAGCAGGACTGTGATGTACAAAGGTAACAGATGTAACCTACTGCACTTACACCTCAACAGCAGGACTGTGATGTACAAAGGTAACAGATGTAACCTACTGCACTTACACCTCAACAGCAGGACTGTGATGTACAAAGGTAACAGATGTAACCTACTGCACTTACACCTCAATAGCAGGACTGTGATGTACAAAGGTAACAGATGTAACCTACTGCACTTACACCTCAACAGCAGGACTGTGATGTACAAAGGTAACAGATGTAACCTACTGCACTTACACCACAACAGCAGGACTGTGATGTACAAAGGTAACAGATGTAACCTACTGCACTTACACCTCAACAGCAGGACTGTGATGTACAAAGGTAACAGATGTAACCTACTGCACTTACACCTCAACAGCAGGACTGTGATGTACAAAGGTAACAGATGTAACCTACTGCACTTACACCTCAACAGCAGGACTGTGATGTACAAAGGTAACAGATGTAACCTACTGCACTTACACCTCAACAGCAGGACTGTGATGTACAAAGGTAACAGATGTAACCTACTGCACTTACACCTCAATAGCAGGACTGTGATGTACAAAGGTAACAGATGTAACCTACTGCACTTACGCCTCAACAGCAGGACTGTGATGTACAAAGGTAACAGATGTAACCTACTGCACTTACACCTCAATAGCAGGACTGTGAAGTACAAAGGTAACAGATGTAACCTACTGCACTTACACCTCAACAGCAGGACTGTGATGTACAAAGGTAACAGATGTAACCTACTGCACTTACACCTCAACAGCAGGACTGTGAAGTACAAAGGTAACAGATGTAACCTACTGCACTTACACCTCAACAGCAGGACTGTGATGTACAAAGGTAACAGATGTAACCTACTGCACTTACACCTCAATAGCAGGACTGTGATGTACAAAGGTAACAGATGTAACCTACTGCACTTACACCTCAATAGCAGGACTGTGATGTACAAAGGTAACAGATGTAACCTACTGCACTTACACCTCAACAGCAGGACTGTGATGTACAAAGGTAACAGATGTAACCTACTGCACTTACACCTCAACAGCAGGACTGTGATGTACAAAGGTAACAGATGTAACCTACTGCACTTACACCTCAACAGCAGGACTGTGATGTACAAAGGTAACAGATGTAACCTACTGCACTTACGCCTCAACAGCAGGACTGTGATGTACAAAGGTAACAGATGTAACCTACTGCACTTACACCTCAATAGCAGGACTGTGATGTACAAAGGTAACAGATGTAACCTACTGCACTTACGCCTCAACAGCAGGACTGTGATGTACAAAGGTAACAGATGTAACCTACTGCACTTACATCACAACAGCAGGACTGTGATGTACAAAGGTAACAGATGTAACCTACTGCACTTACGCCTCAACAGCAGGACTGTGATGTACAAAGGTAACAGATGTAACCTACTGCACTTACACCTCAACAGCAGGACTGTGATGTACAAAGGTAACAGATGTAACCTACTGCACTTACACCTCAACAGCAGGACTGTGATGTACAAAGGTAACAGATGTAACCTACTGCACTTACACCTCAACAGCAGGACTGTGAAGTACAAAGGTAACAGATGTAACCTACTGCACTTACACCTCAACAGCAGGACTGTGATGTACAAAGGTAACAGATGTAACCTACTGCACTTACACCTCAACAGCAGGACTGTGAAGTACAAAGGTAACAGATGTAACCTACTGCACTTACGCCTCAACAGCAGGACTGTGATGTACAAAGGTAACAGATGTAACCTACTGCACTTACACCTCAATAGCAGGACTGTGATGTACAAAGGTAACAGATGTAACCTACTGCACTTACACCTCAACAGCAGGACTGTGATGTACAAAGGTAACAGATGTAACCTACTGCACTTACGCCTCAACAGCAGGACTGTGATGTACAAAGGTAACAGATGTAACCTACTGCACTTACACCTCAACAGCAGGACTGTGATGTACAAAGGTAACAGATGTAACCTACTGCACTTACACCTCAACAGCAGGACTGTGATGTACAAAGGTAACAGATGTAACCTACTGCACTTACGCCTCAACAGCAGGACTGTGATGTACAAAGGTAACAGATGTAACCTACTGCACTTACGCCTCAACAGCAGGACTGTGATGTACAAAGGTAACAGATGTAACCTACTGCACTTACACCTCAACAGCAGGACTGTGATGTACAAAGGTAACAGATGTAACCTACTGCACTTACACCTCAACAGCAGGACTGTGATGTACAAAGGTAACAGATGTAACCTACTGCACTTACACCTCAACAGCAGGACTGTGATGTACAAAGGTAACAGATGTAACCTACTGCACTTACACCTCAATAGCAGGACTGTGAAGTACAAAGGTAACAGATGTAACCTACTGCACTTACACCTCAACAGCAGGACTGTGATGTACAAAGGTAACAGATGTAACCTACTGCACTTACACCTCAACAGCAGGACTGTGATGTACAAAGGTAACAGATGTAACCTACTGCACTTACACCTCAACAGCAGGACTGTGATGTACAAAGGTAACAGATGTAACCTACTGCACTTACACCTCAACAGCAGGACTGTGATGTACAAAGGTAACAGATGTAACCTACTGCACTTACACCTCAACAGCAGGACTGTGATGTACAAAGGTAACAGATGTAACCTACTGCACTTACACCTCAATAGCAGGACTGTGATGTACAAAGGTAACAGATGTAACCTACTGCACTTACACCTCAACAGCAGGACTGTGATGTACAAAGGTAACAGATGTAACCTACTGCACTTACACCTCAACAGCAGGACTGTGATGTACAAAGGTAACAGATGTAACCTACTGCACTTACGCCTCAACAGCAGGACTGTGAAGTACAAAGGTAACAGATGTAACCTACTGCACTTACACCTCAACAGCAGGACTGTGATGTACAAAGGTAACAGATGTAACCTACTGCACTTACACCTCAACAGCAGGACTGTGATGTACAAAGGTAACAGATGTAACCTACTGCACTTACACCTCAACAGCAGGACTGTGAAGTACAAAGGTAACAGATGTAACCTACTGCACTTACACCTCAACAGCAGGACTGTGATGTACAAAGGTAACAGATGTAACCTACTGCACTTACACCTCAACAGCAGGACTGTGAAGTACAAAGGTAACAGATGTAACCTACTGCACTTACGCCTCAACAGCAGGACTGTGATGTACAAAGGTAACAGATGTAACCTACTGCACTTACACCTCAACAGCAGGACTGTGATGTACAAAGGTAACAGATGTAACCTACTGCACTTACACCTCAACAGCAGGACTGTGATGTACAAAGGTAACAGATGTAACCTACTGCACTTACACCTCAACAGCAGGACTGTGATGTACAAAGGTAACAGATGTAACCTACTGCACTTACGCCTCAACAGCAGGACTGTGATGTACAAAGGTAACAGATGTAACCTACTGCACTTACACCTCAACAGCAGGACTGTGATGTACAAAGGTAACAGATGTAACCTACTGCACTTACACCTCAACAGCAGGACTGTGATGTACAAAGGTAACAGATGTAACCTACTGCACTTACACCTCAACAGCAGGACTGTGATGTACAAAGGTAACAGATGTAACCTACTGCACTTACACCTCAACAGCAGGACTGTGATGTACAAAGGTAACAGATGTAACCTACTGCACTTACACCTCAACAGCAGGACTGTGATGTACAAAGGTAACAGATGTAACCTACTGCACTTACACCTCAACAGCAGGACTGTGAAGTACAAAGGTAACAGATGTAACCTACTGCACTTACACCTCAATAGCAGGACTGTGATGTACAAAGGTAACAGATGTAACCTACTGCACTTACACCTCAACAGCAGGACTGTGATGTACAAAGGTAACAGATGTAACCTACTGCACTTACACCTCAACAGCAGGACTGTGATGTACAAAGGTAACAGATGTAACCTACTGCACTTACGCCTCAACAGCAGGACTGTGATGTACAAAGGTAACAGATGTAACCTACTGCACTTACACCTCAACAGCAGGACTGTGATGTACAAAGGTAACAGATGTAACCTACTGCACTTACACCTCAATAGCAGGACTGTGAAGTACAAAGGTAACAGATGTAACCTACTGCACTTACACCTCAACAGCAGGACTGTGATGTACAAAGGTAACAGATGTAACCTACTGCACTTACACCTCAACAGCAGGACTGTGATGTACAAAGGTAACAGATGTAACCTACTGCACTTACACCTCAACAGCAGGACTGTGATGTACAAAGGTAACAGATGTAACCTACTGCACTTACGCCTCAACAGCAGGACTGTGATGTACAAAGGTAACAGATGTAACCTACTGCACTTACACCTCAACAGCAGGACTGTGATGTACAAAGGTAACAGATGTAACCTACTGCACTTACACCTCAATAGCAGGACTGTGAAGTACAAAGGTAACAGATGTAACCTACTGCACTTACACCTCAACAGCAGGACTGTGATGTACAAAGGTAACAGATGTAACCTACTGCACTTACGCCTCAACAGCAGGACTGTGAAGTACAAAGGTAACAGATGTAACCTACTGCACTTACACCTCAACAGCAGGACTGTGATGTACAAAGGTAACAGATGTAACCTACTGCACTTACACCTCAACAGCAGGACTGTGATGTACAAAGGTAACAGATGTAACCTACTGCACTTACACCTCAACAGCAGGACTGTGATGTACAAAGGTAACAGATGTAACCTACTGCACTTACACCTCAACAGCAGGACTGTGATGTACAAAGGTAACAGATGTAACCTACTGCACTTACACCTCAACAGCAGGACTGTGAAGTACAAAGGTAACAGATGTAACCTACTGCACTTACACCTCAACAGCAGGACTGTGATGTACAAAGGTAACAGATGTAACCTACTGCACTTACACCTCAATAGCAGGACTGTGAAGTACAAAGGTAACAGATGTAACCTACTGCACTTACACCTCAACAGCAGGACTGTGATGTACAAAGGTAACAGATGTAACCTACTGCACTTACACCTCAACAGCAGGACTGTGATGTACAAAGGTAACAGATGTAACCTACTGCACTTACACCTCAATAGCAGGACTGTGAAGTACAAAGGTAACAGATGTAACCTACTGCACTTACACCTCAACAGCAGGACTGTGATGTACAAAGGTAACAGATGTAACCTACTGCACTTACACCTCAACAGCAGGACTGTGATGTACAAAGGTAACAGATGTAACCTACTGCACTTACACCTCAATAGCAGGACTGTGAAGTACAAAGGTAACAGATGTAACCTACTGCACTTACACCTCAACAGCAGGACTGTGATGTACAAAGGTAACAGATGTAACCTACTGCACTTACACCTCAACAGCAGGACTGTGATGTACAAAGGTAACAGATGTAACCTACTGCACTTACACCTCAACAGCAGGACTGTGAAGTACAAAGGTAACAGATGTAACCTACTGCACTTACACCTCAACAGCAGGACTGTGAAGTACAAAGGTAACAGATGTAACCTACTGCACTTACACCTCAACAGCAGGACTGTGATGTACAAAGGTAACAGATGTAACCTACTGCACTTACACCTCAATAGCAGGACTGTGATGTACAAAGGTAACAGATGTAACCTACTGCACTTACACCTCAACAGCAGGACTGTGAAGTACAAAGGTAACAGATGTAACCTACTGCACTTACACCTCAATAGCAGGACTGTGAAGTACAAAGGTAACAGATGTAACCTACTGCACTTACACCTCAACAGCAGGACTGTGATGTACAAAGGTAACAGATGTAACCTACTGCACTTACACCTCAACAGCAGGACTGTGAAGTACAAAGGTAACAGATGTAACCTACTGCACTTACACCTCAATAGCAGGACTGTGATGTACAAAGGTAACAGATGTAACCTACTGCACTTACACCTCAACAGCAGGACTGTGATGTACAAAGGTAACAGATGTAACCTACTGCACTTACACCTCAACAGCAGGACTGTGATGTACAAAGGTAACAGATGTAACCTACTGCACTTACACCTCAACAGCAGGACTGTGAAGTACAAAGGTAACAGATGTAACCTACTGCACTTACACCTCAATAGCAGGACTGTGAAGTACAAAGGTAACAGATGTAACCTACTGCACTTACACCTCAACAGCAGGACTGTGAAGTACAAAGGTAACAGATGTAACCTACTGCACTTACACCTCAACAGCAGGACTGTGAAGTACAAAGGTAACAGATGTAACCTACTGCACTTACACCTCAACAGCAGGACTGTGATGTACAAAGGTAACAGATGTAACCTACTGCACTTACACCTCAACAGCAGGACTGTGATGTACAAAGGTAACAGATGTAACCTACTGCACTTACACCTCAACAGCAGGACTGTGATGTACAAAGGTAACAGATGTAACCTACTGCACTTACACCTCAACAGCAGGACTGTGATGTACAAAGGTAACAGATGTAACCTACTGCACTTACACCTCAACAGCAGGACTGTGAAGTACAAAGGTAACAGATGTAACCTACTGCACTTACACCTCAATAGCAGGACTGTGAAGTACAAAGGTAACAGATGTAACCTACTGCACTTACACCTCAATAGCAGGACTGTGAAGTACAAAGGTAACAGATGTAACCTACTGCACTTACATCACAACAGCAGGACTGTGATGTACAAAGGTAACAGATGTAACCTACTGCACTTACACCTCAACAGCAGGACTGTGAAGTACAAAGGTAACAGATGTAACCTACTGCACTTACACCTCAACAGCAGGACTGTGATGTACAAAGGTAACAGATGTAACCTACTGCACTTACACCTCAATAGCAGGACTGTGAAGTATAAAGGTAACAGATGTAACCTACTGCACTTACACCTCAATAGCAGGACTGTGAAGTACAAAGGCAAAGTATGGTGTTTATATCCCAACAGCCCCAGTATGAAGTGCAGGAGAATGGAAATGATACTTATATCACAACAGCCCTGGTACATATATCACAACAGCCCAGCCATGAAGTACAGGGGAGTGGAACTGATACTTATATCACAACAGTCCTGGTACATATATCACAACAACCCTGCCATGAAGTACAGGGGAGTGGAACTGATACTTATATCACAACAGCCCTGGTACATATATAACAACAGCCCTGGTATGAAGTACAGGGGGGGGGGTGGAACTGGTACTTATATCACAACAGCCCTGGTACTTATATCACAACAGCCATGCTACTTATATCAAAACAGCCCAGCCATGAAATACAAAAGAGTGGAACTGATACTTATATCACAACAAGCCTGGTATTTGTTGTGATGCCAAACGAAAACTGGATGCAGCAAAATTTATTCCGGTACCTCGGCTGAATGCCTTCAAAGGAATAAAATCAGCATTTTCTGTGCTGCTTTTATATTATACAAAACATCAATTAAACAATTAAATATTTGCATAAATACCAATCAGAGTTAAAGGGACATATGATGAAGCAAAGATCTACAGAACCTTTTAAAACTTGAAAGTAGATTTATTCTAAAATTTAGCACTTTAAAACCTAAGGGTATGAATTTGGAAGTAAACCTTACACTTTGATATTTGGTTATTAAATTACATTGTGTGTTTTTTGATGCATTAGATTTTTGTATATTTTCTCTTTGAATGTACTTAGAGAAAACTCTTTTTGAATGTATTTAAAGAAAATCTTTGCTTCATCATATGTCCCTTTAACTCTGATTGGTATTTATGCAAATATTTAATTGTTTAATTGATGTTTCGTATAATATAAAAGCAGCATAGAAAATGCTGATTTTATTCCTTTGAAGGCATTCAGCTGAGGTACCGGAATAAATTTTGCTGCATCCAGTTTTCGTTTGGTTATTTACATTCAACTTGCTTGGTTTTGTATTGGTATTTGTTGTAATGCCTCTGCACTGGCCCCGTAATCATGTAGCCTCAATCTTCACCACTAGCACCAGCGAGGGACTTCCACATTGGGAGGATGACAAGTACACTCAAAGTAAAGTACAATTTCCCTTAAGAGCACACAGAGATCACAGTCAGTCTGGGGCTGGTTTATCTCTCTTTCTCCAGATCCCCAATAAGACTCCCCACTGGCACAGCTATAGGGTTAAGATCTCAGCCAAGGGGTCAAGCCAAAACCTCCAGCACCCTCTCTGTCCAACCAGTGCTTCGTGTCCCTGTCCAAGTAGCTCAAACACACACACACACACACACACACACACACACACACACACACACACACACACACACACACACACACACACACACACACACACTTTGAGATTTGATGTATAAACAAACACACAGACAGTCCTGGAGAAGGCTGGCACAGGTTCACTATCTATGCCCCCTTCTGCCCAGACTATAAGGTAGAAATCACTGCCTCCAACCACCCTTTATCAGCTACTTAAGGCCCTTCCCAAAGGGTGACCAATTCTACTGTGTAATGTTAATATTATCCAAATGGTAAATGTGTCCAAAACTAAAGCTATTTAAGAGTGGCCTGTACAGTGTTACCAAATACATGTAAGTACTCTGAGAGCTTAAATATCTCTAAACAAAACCAGCCACAATTAAAAGCTTTAAATACATTTAATAATAAATAATAAAAGAATAAGACAATATTCAGTAACTCAACACAGTGACAACAGAGTTCAAAATCACATGAAATACTGTAAAGCAACATTGCAGGACAGTCTCACATAAATACAGAAAACATCTAGACTGATCTTAATATTTCCTATCTATCTCTTGGAGAGATACTTATGATCTAAGCCCTACTTACAGAGCCAAGCTGATACAAGTGCTGAATGAATGTTTACAGGTCCAAAACAAGATATAAAATGCACTGACTTTCTCTCTGAAATAGTTCTTAAGTTATTAACAAACATTTCTGCTGGGTCATCTCAGATTACATCATTCTTGTCAACTCTGCTTTTAGTTTCCAGGCCAACATGAACTTAAAATATAACCCCTCAGTGTCAAGAATACTTATCTCTTAGAAGCTGACACTTATCTCTTAGAAACTTGCTTGGAAATGGAAATCATAAAACTGTTAAACACCTTTACATTTGAAATCTGCGATTACCTCTGTTTCCAGACAATAGAAAAGCCTACAACTATAGACATTCTGTCTGCTTTGAGCTGAAACAGAGATAACAGAGTCATAAAGAATTTCCACTTATTTTCTTAGAGTTTGCAAGTTAACACTGTATATTCCAGCATTTACCATCAACACATACATTTGCATAGGCACACAGTTCATACACATTGCTGCTCTTCTCCAGCAGGGTGCACTGTGGTTACAATCTTGAAGCTCAGTACAGAACATATAGTTTTCTTACCTTTCTAAGGCAAGCATGCAAATCATATTACTATTTACAAAATTCTAGCTGACTGGGCTGGCAGCCTTCACATTTCTATTACAACAGCCATTGTACTTATATCACAACAGCCCTGCTATGAAGTACAGGGGAGTGGAATTGCTACTTATATCACAACAGTCCTGATACTTATATCACAACTCTGGTAAGAAGTACAGCGGAGTGGAACTGATACTTATATCATAACAGCCTTGATACTTATATCACAACAGCCCTGCTATGAAGTACAGGGGTGTGGAACAGATACTTATATCACAACAGCCCTGGTACTAATATCACAACAACCCTGGTATAAAGTACAGGGGAGTGGAACTGATACTTATATCACAACAACCCTGGTATGAAGTACAGAGGCATGGAACTGATACTTATATCACAACAGCCCTGATACTTATATCACAACAGCCTTGGTACTTATATCACAGCAGCCCTGGTATGAAGTACAGGAGAGTGGAACTGATACTTACATCACAAAAGCCCTGGTACTTCTATCACAACAGCCCTGCTGTGAAGTACAGGGGAGTGGCACTGATACTTATATCACAACAGCCCTGGTACTTATATCAGAACAGCTCCGGTATGAAGTACATTGGATTGGAACTGATACTTACATTACAACAGCCTTGGTACTTATATCACAACAAGCTTGCTATGAGGTACATGGGAGTGGAAATGATATTTATATCACAACAGCCCTGGTACTTATATCACAACAGCCCTGGTATGAAGTACAGGGGAGTGGAACTGATACTTGTATCACAACAGCCCTGGTACTTATATCACAACAGTCCTGATATGAAGTACAGTCGTAAACTTCCGAGCTTATATCACAACAGCCCTGCTATGAAGTACAGGAGAATATAACTGAAGCCAACAAAGCAGGAAATGGATCTGGGGATGTCATTCAGTCATGGACTGGGCAACTGAGGGCACAGTGAGAGGGAGCTCTGCCACCAACAGTTTTCTGGGGTGTATCCCCTAGGGTTAAGATCCCGGAAATGAAAACAAGTAATGTTTCCACTCTACAGCTCCTTCGTCAGACTACAACTTGAATACTGTGTGCAGTTCTAGAGGCCATATAAGGTGAAAGACATCAGGCTGCTTGGAAATAATACTGAAGAAAGCCAGCCAGAAAGATCCATGTGGCAGAGGAAAAGAAATATTATGAGAAGGTACAAAAGCTGGAACACTTCTGACTTGTGACAGGAAGAGACAGTAGCTGTACAGTTTTGGTACACAAGATCATGCCACGAGGGAAGTAGTATTTCATACGTTTCTCCTAAAGAGTAAGAATTTGTAATTACAAATAGAGGTGCCAATTACTTCATTGTCTCATGTCCAGAGAATGAAGAAGGAAGTGGAAGTTGAATGTCTTATGAATGTCATCTGTGAATGCTGCTGTTACAGCCATGAGTGTCTCATTAACGTCATCTGTCAATGTTGCTGTAGCCTGTTACAGCCATGGAAGACAAAGGAAAGGAAGCAAGTCAGAGATCTCAGACTTACTGTATGCTGCAGGAATGATGGAATAAAAAAAATGACCAATTGTTAATGTATTAAGGAAACTTTCAATGGTTCATATAAGGACATGAACAGACAAGTAGGTAGGCAAATATGGAGCCTAGAACGTTTATATAAAATCACTTGGTTATAACATATATGACTTACTCTATAATTCATACTGGAATTGAATGCATTTGGACATCACATTTGAAATCTTTGAACTCGTCACTGGTTTTGTTTTTTATTTTGACTAAAATAGTTATTAGTAAATCATGGGAAATTGATCTTTTAATTTCCTTCATTTTCAAGTTAAAAGGGAGTAGAACATATAGTTTCTGACTGATGATACAGAACATGCTTTAATTAATATTATTTAAAATAATATTTTAGTATGTTGAATGCAGTTCTAAAGGAAATAAGAAAATAATTATTGGGGTTCTGGGTGGTAGATGGTAACTTCATGTATTCAAGATCAAAACTATGATATTTATCAGGTTCCAGATTCCATAAAGCCAGTATAATGTGGGTGAACAGCCTTTGCCATCCCACTGATGGTACATTAACAACTGAAATCAGTCCCAAAACCCCATCAGATGACATCACCCTGTGGTTGGTTGGATTTGTCCAGTTCAGTATCTCAAAATGGCAAGTCAGTGAATTAATGGGAGCCTGCTATACCCAGACATGGAAATGAGATTCGCTAACATTCTATGTTAATGAATACTGCTAAAACTGCCTGAGAACTCACCTGCACTTCTGAGTGTGACTGACTTTCTCAGGCACAGTTTCTCCATCTGTATGTTAGACCTGGTATTGCAGGCATGGAGCCTGCCTGCATGCAATACTAGGTCCAGCCTATAGGTGGATGCCCCCTTCTCCCCCCTCCTCCTCCTCCTCCTATAGGAGGCTGCAGTTGCTTTGGATAAATTACAAACTGAATTTCAAACAAGAGGCTATTCTAGCCTAGAAATTACAAATGTGATAGCAGATGCATGGAAACTTAGATCTACTAGATGTAAACCTTGCATGAGTTCTTATGTTACTGATACAAGAGCATTTCATGATACAACTATTGACAGGAACAAGTTTAGGGTAGTTCTTTGATTTGCAAGTGATATAAACAAGTATACAGAGATTATTAAAAAGAACTGGCATTTATTACAGGAAATACCAGGCCTTCTTTCTACAATTGGTGATACCCCTAATTTTAGTTTTAAAAATAATGTGTCATTAAAACAACACCTTTGTAATAAAGAATATCAGCCTCATAGAAATAATTTCTCTAGCAGACAAGGTACTTTTCCCTGTAGGAACTGTACAGCTTGTCAGTACATCTACACTAAAAATAAGTATATCCATCCTGTGAAATGTTTTAAATAGTGCACGAAGAATTACTATGATTGCAAGAGTGCTGATGTCATTTATTTTTGTTTTTGCCAAGTCTGCCATGCCTACTATGTAGGCAAGACAAATAGAAGTTTTAAAGATAGAATGTTAGAACATGCTAGGGATATACGGAACCAGAAACAATCTAATTCTTTAGCTAACCATGTTTTGAATACGGATAGTACTCATTGCTTTAAATTACTAATTTTACAACAAATAGTAAGGACAAATAGAGGTGGAGATATAGAGAACCATACTGAAGAATTGGAACAAAAATGGATTACTAAGTTAAATGCGGATAAGTATCCTGGTTTGAATGGTTGCACCTCATTAGTCCCTTGTCTTAAAGCAAGGCGTCTTAAACATTAGTACAATTTTGTTTTAATGCTTTTAAGATTTTATATGTTTGTTGTATTTCTAATATTTATGTATTTATTTATGACTGTTAGGAAGGGCATTTATGGCTATACTACAGATATGTTCCATTGTTGTAGGATTTAAGGTTTTTTATATATGGTGTTAGCAGTTTTAGTTGGCAATATTGCCTTAAATTTTGAGAACACATTAATTGTCTAAGTATTTAATCAAGTATTATTTGCATCAATGTTGTCTGATGAAGCAACACCAAGTTGTGGAAGTGCTTACCTACTGTTCTCCTTTGTAATAAAGTATTATAACTAGTCTCCAGTGTGTAACTTCGGTGCCTTATTTTTATTTTTATTCCTATTCCCATACCAGCTGCTTGGATTTATTTCCAAGTTCTGACAATGACATGCATCCTAAGATTGGTGCTGCATTCCTGTGGTGTCACCCTTTGGATGAGATGTTAAAATAAAGTATCATCTGTTTGAGTTTATGGCATCTCGGGCAGATGTAACACATCCACATTACGCATTGAAAGAAAGTATGGATTTCTTAATTGTAACATTCATATATATACACTTACATAAAATATAAGAAACAACAGCTTTTCAAACTGTTCACTTATATGTATGTTTACAATTTATTATTTATTTGAACATTACCCCCATTTTTGTTGCCAGTACCAGAAATTAATTTTCTTTAATACAACTCTCAGATACCACAATTTTATATAATAATTCTACACATCTCTCCTTCTATAAAAATCACAAACAAATCATTATAATTTTATCTAATTTTAATTCCATTTCAGATGTCATTCATTTAAATATCCCAGATATGGGTATGTATTCCAAAACCATTTGATTTAGGTTCCTAGGTATGTACTAGGCTAATGACCACTCGGACCTTTTTAAGCCCAGCCATGCAACTCAAATCTCTGACATGTTCTGGTACCCTTGGTAAGTGTAAGCAGGATCTTTGGCGATTAAATATTTACAGGCTGCCTGTGTCCGTTAGAGACATAGGTGCCAAACCAGGGGTGAATTTCTGGTTCCTCATCCAGCTGTCCAACTTACACTTGAATTGGGTTAGGGAGGAACTCTATTTCACATGGATGGAGAGGCTATTCCACAGAAGAGAAAGTCTCTGGGATGCATACCTGTCTGTCCAGCTGGTCCTATTAATAATTCACAGCGTTAAGTCATCAGAATGTCTAATTCCGCTGCTGCTTGTTTTCCAGATGTGCAGGAGGTCCATCAGAGTGGGGTCTGAAGGTGTCTTGTATGCCAGCCATACATCTTCCCTCGATACACGTAGGAGACAAAATACAGGGACTGCACTTTGACGCTGTCTGCACTGGATATGTTTTTTATGCCCTGTTTCTTTTAGTAAGCACCCTCTGTGAACATTCTAATTGTTTGACGTGCCCCGTACAAGGGGCATAGTAAGCACCTTCTGTGAACATTCTAATTGTCTGATGTGCCTCATACAAGGGGCATAGTAAGCACCCTCTGTGGACATTCTAATTGTCTGATGTGTCCCATACAAGGGGCATAGTAAGCACCCTCTGTGAACATTCTAATTGTCTGACGTGCCCCATACAAGGGGCATAGTAAGCACCCTCTGTGAACATTTTAATTGTCTGACGTGCCCCATACAAGGGGCATAGTAAGCACCCTCTGTGAACATTCTAATTGTCTGATGTGCCCCATACAAGGGGCATAGTAAGCACCCTCTGTGAACATTCTAATTGTCTGACGTGCCCCATACAAGGGGCATAGTAAGCACCCTCTGTGAACATTCTAATTGTCTGACATAACCCATACAAGGGGCATCGTAAGCACCCTCTGTGGACATTCTAATTGTCTGACGTGCCTCATACAAGGGGCATAGTAAGCACCCTCTGTGGACATTCTAATTGTCTGATGTGCCCCATACAAGGGGCATAGTAAGCACCCTCTGTGGACATTATAATTGTCTGATGTGCTCCATACAAGGGGCATAGTAAGCACCCTCTGTGAACATTCTAATTGTCTGACGTGCCCCATACAAGGGGCATAGTAAGCACCCTCTGTGAACATTCTAATTGTCTGATGTGCCCCATATAAGGGGCATAGTAAGCACCCTCTGTGAACATTCTAATGTCTGATGTGTCCCAAACAAGGGGCATAGTAAGCACCCTCTGTGAACATTCTAATTGTCTGATGTGCCCTGTACAAAAGGGGCATAGTAAGCACCCTCTGTGAACATTCTAATTGTCTGATGTGCCCCATACAAGGGGCAAAAAGGGCATTGTACTTAAGGATAGGTTTGATGAGTGACAAGTCCAGTGCAGCAATGACTTCCTTGGACCAAGATGCCATACTAAAACAAGCTGCGCAGTATAGAATGGTTTCCTCACTACAGGAGACACATGATGGTCAAAGGCTAGTTTACTGTCTATGTGTATCCCCAAGTCCCTGACCACTAGGTCCACTCTTAGGGTTGTGTGCTCGGTACAGTAGTTACTAGGAGTGGTCAACTTCCCAAAGGATACTAATATGCATTTCTTGGCCTTTATTTTTAGTCCATGGCTCTGACACCAGTTATCTGAATATGTCAACACTTCTTGGAGAACATTGGTGTCATTGGGGGATTCTATGGTTGCTCCTAATTTTCCTTCATCTGGAATTTTGGTAAGCCATAGCCCCTTACATTGGCTTTGACTTCAGAGAGGTAGATGCCAAAAAAGGAACGGTCCCAGGTCCGATCCTTGAGAGATTCTGCTGGTGAGTGGTGATTTTGTAGAGGTGAACTCCCCAGTTCAAAACTTCTGGGTCATGTCTGTGAGTTAGCTAGCTATCCAGTGGGTGATATAAGAGCTAATATCTAACCCCCTGAAGTTGCCAACAATTCCTAAGTGGGATATTGTGTTAAATACCCTGGCCAATTCAAATTAGGCAGTGTGAACCATTTTGCCCTCATCCATTGCTTTGGTGACCTTCTCAAAGAAGACTACCAGACTGAGTAGGCTTGACTGCCCTTGACAAAACCAGACTGGGTTGGGTACAATATCTGGAGGTTTCCTATGTCATTACTGTTCATTTCCATGATAATTCTTTCCATGGCTTTGCATATGAGATTAGTGAGAAATATGGGTCTGTAGTTTCCAGGGTCCATAAATGGTCAGCCTCTGTGGAGCTGGATGATGGGTGCTGTTCTACATTCATGAGGTATGGGTTTCCTGAATCATAGAGGAGGACTTACAGCTTGCAAGGAAGTGGTGTGGGAGTTTGCCTATTGTGATTTGAATGCGGAGAAGCTCAAGTGCTTCTCCTGTTTGACCAGCCTTGAGGTATATTTATTGTTGATGTAAATCGAGACACTTCCACCTTTAGTCCATGTCTGTGTAGTAGCTGGTCTAAATGTGTGGAGGCCTTGCACTTCCAGGATGCTCTCCATCGCTTTAAACTATGTCTCAGTGACTTCAAAGATTTAAGTATTCTCTAAGTTTAGGAGTGCTTGTAGGAAGTGGAGTTTCTTGTTTATAGTTTCCTGGCATTGAGCAGTAACTACTTTACATTTTCTTGGTTTTGATTTGTTATATTGGAAGGAATGTCATGTTGGTGTTGCCTAAAATGGCATTCTGTGGAGGAGAACAATGTTTTTGTTAGTATTTAAAAGCCTAGACAGGAGAGGAGCAAACTAAACATGGCAAAGTAGTGTGCTACCTGTTTCCCATCTCCTTCCAGCAAACAAATATTATATCCCCTGGAATGACAACATAATCTAAGTCAATGTTTAAAGTCAGTCATCTTTTGTTCATATTGTGATATCATCTTTAGAGAGGGTACAATGCTGCTCAGTGACAGGCTAATACCAGCCTGGCATACATAGTCCAAGTGCTCTATCATGTCTCTCTTCATATTGTCTAGAAAGGTACATCATAAGTCATTTATACCCACATGGACTATGACGGAGTCATATTTATACTTGTTGTCTGATGACATGAGTGCATGCGTAATCTGGCAGATCCTGGCAACCGACTGTGACTTCCTCCTTACTCAGCCTGGTGAGAGGGACATCAGTGTGTCTCACAATGAAGTCTGCAATGATCCCTGTAGTGCATCTCCATCTGTATTTGGAACTAGATATTGCAGGCATAACACGCCCAAGCGAGCATGTTACATCCCTCCTGATTCCCAAAGAAAGGGTTCCAGTGTTCTCCAGTTGGTATATGCTAATGGGAAATGGCAGAGCCCTACACCCAATATGAAAAAGGAAATCAGGTGCTCCATGCTGAACTATTTCAGCATTGTACATTAGCAAGGCTCACCAATGTACAAGGCTGAATCAGTGGTAAAACCTATTAAAATAAATAGGCTTATGTATACTGAGTGGAAAGCCAAACTTACCTGCAGTACATAGTTCCATATACAGATGGAGCTGCACTACAAATATATGGAGTCCATGAGGACTGCCTGTGACCTCAGCCCTCTGCAATAACAGAGAGCGCATGCTATCTCCTAACTTTCTCAGGTGATGACTCATTTCAATTTGTTTGTAAAAGAAAGATGCAGTTCCCTAGTTGTATAGTTGTTCCAGGTCTATATCCCTCCTCCTGAATGTGACAAATGCATTCACGACGGCTATGCTACCTGTAATGCCATGCTAGCTGCCATGCCTGCATTTACCTGTACACCCTACAGATGGAGCTGTAGTGCCTTGTGGCAGAGCAGATCCACCTGTGTGATAAAAACTGGGACTTCAGGCAAGGCTGCTCCCTGCAATACCTGTTCCATCATACAGATAAAGCTTTTTTGCCCTAGAACACTTGTCAGACTCAAAGGGCCTGCCAAGTTGATATGCAGCTTTGTAGTATACCCAAACAGGGTAATGCAGCTTATAAGCATAGAATATTTCTAAAGTGTATTATTTCGAATGGGCATAGTCATTTTATATTAGAGTTCATGGTTGGAATAATGGTTAAAATGTTTACTTCACAGTTTCAAGATACAGCTTTTCATTTTTACCATTGAAAGGGAAACTGGGTGGACGTAAATGGCACACAAGGAAAGCTAGCCTGGTACACCTATGAATTTAACAGAGCCTGCTTCTTGGAATGAAGCCATTCCAAGGGGATGGGTTAAATCTGAACAATTAAATTAGTGAGGTCATTCCAAGTGGACTGGTTAATTTTAATATTCAGAGTAGTGAGGTCATTCCAAGTGGACCGGTTAATTTTAATATTCAGAGTAGTGAGGTCATTCTAAGTGGACCGGTTAATTTTAATATTCAGAGTAGTGAGGTCATTTCAAGGGGACCGGTTAATTTTAATATTCAGAGTAGTGAGGTCATTTCAAGGGGATGGGTTACAATTTAATATTCAGAGTAGTGAAGGTTGAATGGAGGTGTCTGTACACTGTCCCTACTTTGTTGTTTAGGAATCAGGCCCATAATCACATCCAAAGTTCTATTTTTTTATCAAAAGTTACATTTCTACGACATTCTAAATGAAACATTGTAGCAACACTTTCCCCCACAAATTATTTAGATTTTTGCCCTCTTTAAAGTGCATTGATCACTTTTTAAAGCATCTTCATTTTATAAATAATTTAATTTTCAATTGTACCCCTCATGTTAAAGTTGCAAATTGTTTTGTAAATAAATGAAAATTATAGTGTGCTGCTTGATTTTTCAAGTTTCACTGTTTACTCATGTTTCCTCAACAACCTCAGCCCAAGAAGCTGTAGTAATTGGTTGTTTGGGACCATTCCTAGCTCTTTTGTAGTTCACTGTTTAAAATCCGCCTCTGGGCATTTTTTTCTGGCTATACTGCTCAGACAAGCTCCACGTGGGTTTAAAGAGTGGTCCTAGCAGCAAGGAACTCGAAAAAGCGACTACCTTCTGGATTTAAGTATCTTTGCTTTTTTTTCACTGGAAATAGCTTCTGTAGCTTACTTTAAACTAGCCTGAACTGTTTTTAACTGATTGCTGCATTTATTTTAAAATCTGCACTTAAAGTTACATTTAGTCAAATTTGATCGAAAGTTTGCTTGTTTGTTTGTTTAATTTAACTGTGGAGGCTGCCCACTAAAGTGTGCTAGCCTGTGTAACTAATTTATCACTGTCTCTGCATTTTCTGTGTGTTTCTACCAAAAAAAAAACAAAAAAAAATCCTTGTTTTCCCGCCTTCCTCGACTAGCTTAGACCAGTTTACAGGCATTGCTGTATTCTGGGCTGTGGTGTAGTTCCTGTGTTGTCCATTACCTTACTTGGATAGAAGGAAGTTTCTTTGCTCACCAGTGGGAGTGGGGAGCCTTGAGCAGCCTACCTGTCCTTGGGGGAAGTGACCTCAGCACAAGAAGCTGTAGTAATTGGTTGTTTGGAACCATTCCTAGCTCTTTTGTAGTTCACTGTTTAAAATCCGCCTCTGGGCGTTTTTTCTGGCTATACTGCTCAGACAAGCTCCACGTGGGTTTACAGAGTGGTCCTAGCAGCAAGGAACTCGAAAGCGACTACCTTCCGGATTTAAGTATCTTTGCTTTTTTTTCACTGGAAATAGCTTCTGTAGCTTACTTTAAACTAGCCTGAACTGTTTTTAACTGATTGCTGCATTTATTTTAAAATCTGCACTTAAAGTTACATTTAGTCGAATTTGATCGAAAGTTTGCTTGTTTGTTTGTTTAATTTAACTGTGGAGGCTGCCCACTAAAGTGTGCTAGCCTGTGTAACTAATTTATCACTGTCTCTGCATTTTCTGTGTGTCTCTACCAAAAACAAAAAAATCCTTGTTTTCCCGCCTTCCTCGACTAGCTTAGACCAGTTTACAGGCATTGCTGTATTCTGGGCTGTGGTGTAGTTCCTGTGTTGTCCATTACCTTACTTGGATAGAAGGAAGTTTCTTTGCTCACCAGTGGGAGTGGGGAGCCTTGAGCAGCCTACCTGTCCTTGGGGGAAGTGACCTCAGCACAAGAAGCTGTAGTAATTGGTTGTTTGGGACCATTCCTCGCTCTTTTGTAGTTCACTGTTTAAAATCCGCCTCTGGGCGTTTTTTTCTGGCTTACTGCTCAGACAAGCTCCACGTGGGTTTACAGAGTGGTCCTAGCAGCAAGGAACTCGAAAAAGCGACTACCTTCTGGATTTAAGTATCTTTGCTTTTTTTTTCACTGGAAATAGCTTCTGTAGCTTACTTTAAACTAGCCTGAACTGTTTTTAACTGATTGCTGCATTTATTTTAAAATCTGCACTTAAAGTTACATTTAGTCGAATTTGATCGAAAGTTTGCTTGTTTGTTTGTTTAATTTAACTGTGGAGGCTGCCCACTAAAGTGTGCTAGCCTGTGTAACTAATTTATCACTGTCTCTGCATTTTCTGTGTGTTTCTACCAAAAAACCAAAAAAAACAAAAAAATAATCCTTGTTTTCCCGCCTTCCTCGACTAGTTTAGACCAGTTTACAGGCATTGCTGTATTCTGGGCTGTGGTGTAGTTCCTGTGTTGTCCATTACCTTACTTGGATAGAAGGAATTTCTTTGCTCACCAGTGGGAGTGGGGAGCCTTGAGCAGCCTACCTGTCCTTGGGGGAAGTGACCTCAGCACAAGAAGCTGTAGTAATTGGTTGTTTGCGACCATTCCTAGCTCTTTTGTAGTTCACTGTTTAAAATCCGCCTCTGGGCGTTTTTTTTCTGGCTATACTGCTCAGACAAGCTCCACGTGGGTTTACAGAGTGGTCCTAGCAGTAAGGAACTTGAAAAAGCGACTACCTTCTGGATTTAAGTATCTTTGCTTTTTTTTTCACTGGAAATAGCCTCTGTAGCTTACTTTGAACTAGCCTGAACTGTTTTTTAACTGATTGCTGCATTTATTTTAAAATCTGCACTTAAAGTTACATTTAGTCGAATTTGATCGAAAGTTTGCTTGTTTGTTTGTTTAATTTAACTGTGGAGGCTGCTCACTAAAATGTGCTAGCCTGTGTAACTAATTTATCACTGTCTCTGCATTTTCTGTGTGTTTCTACCAAAAAAACAAAAAAAACAAAAAAGTAATCCTTGTTTTCCCGCCTTCCTCGACTAGCTTAGACCAGTTTACAGGCATTGCTGTATTCTGGGCTGTGGTGTAGTTCCTGTGTTGTCCATTACCTTACTTGGATAGAAGGAAGTTTCTTTGCTTACCAGTGGGAGTGGGGAGCCTTGAGCAGCCTACCTGTCCTTGGGGGAAGTGACCTCAGCACAAGAAGCTGTAGTAATTGGTTGTTTGGGACCATTCCTAGCTCTTTTGTAGTTCACTGTTTAAAATCCGCCTCTGGGCGTTTTTTTCTGGCTTACTGCTCAGACAAGCTCCACGTGGGTTTACAGAGTGGTCCTAGCAGCAAGGAACTCGAAAAAGCGACTACCTTCCGGATTTAAGTATCTTTGCTTTTTTTCACTGGAAATAGCTTCTGTAGCTTACTTTAAACTAGCCTGAACTGTTTTTAACTGATTGCTGCATTTATTTTAAAATCTGCACTTAAAGTTACATTTAGTCGAATTTGATCGAAAATTTGCTTGTTTGTTTGTTTAATTTAACTGTGGAGGCTGCCCACTAAAGTGTGCTAGCCTGTGTAACTAATTTATCACTGTCTCTGCATTTTCTGTGTGTTTCTACCAAAAAAACAAAAAAACCAAAAAAATAATCCTTGTTTTCCCGCCTTCCTCGACTAGCTTAGACCAGTTTCCAGGCATTGCTGTATTCTGGGCTGTGGTGTAGTTCCTGTGTTGTCCATTACCTTACTTGGATTGAAGGAAGTTTCTTTGCTCACCAGTGGGAGTGGGGAGCCTTGAGCAGCCTACCTGTCCTTGGGGGAAGTGACCTCAGCACAAGAAGCTGTAGTAATTGGTTGTTTGGGACCATTCCTAGCTCTTTTGTAGTTCACTGTTTAAAATCCGCCTCTGGGCATTTTTTTCTGGCTTACTGCTCAGACAAGCTCCACATGGGTTTACAGAGTGGTCCTAGCAGCAAGGAACTCGAAAAAGCGACTACCTTCTGGATTTAAGTTTCTTTGCTTTTTTTTTCACTGGAAATAGCTTCGGTAGCTTACTTTAAACTAGCCTGAACTGTTTTTAACTGATTGCTGCATTTATTTTAAAATCTGCACTTAAAGTTACATTTAGTCGAATTTGATCGAAAGTTTGCTTGTTTGTTTGTTTAATTTAACTGTGGAGGCTGCCCACTAAAGTGTGCTAGCCTGTGTAACTAATTTATCACTGTCTCTGCATTTTCTGTGTGTTTCTACCAAAAAACCAAAAAAACAAAAAAATAATCCTTGTTTTCCCGCCTTCCTCGACTAGCTTAGACCAGTTTACAGGCATTGCTGTATTCTGGGCTGTGGTGTAGTTCCTGTGTTGTCCATTACCTTACTTGGATAGAAGGAAGTTTCTTTGCTCACCAGTGGGAGTGGGGAGCCTTGAGCAGCCTACCTGTCCTTGGGGGAAGTGACCTCAGCACAAGAAGCTATAGTAATTGGTTATTTGGGACCATTCCTAGCTCTTTTGTAGTTCACTGTTTAAAATCTGCCTCTGAGCATTTTTTTCTGGCTTACTGCTCAGACAAGCTCCACGTGGGTTTACAGAGTGGTCCTAGCAGCAAGGAACTCGAAAAAGCGACTACCTTCTGGATTTAAGTATCTTTGCTTTTTTTTCACTGGAAATAGCTTCTGTAGCTTACTTTAAACTAGCCTGAACTGTTTTTAACTGATTGCTGCATTTATTTTAAAATCTGCACTTAAAGTTACATTTAGTCGAATTTGATCGAAAGTTTGCTTGTTTGTTTGTTTAATTAAACTGTGGAGGCTGCCCACTAAAGTGTGCTAGCCTGTGTAACTAATTTATCACTGTCTCTGCATTTTCTGTGTGTTTCTACCAAAAAAACAAAAAAAAATCCTTGTTTTCCCGCCTTCCTCGACTAGCTTAGACCAGTTTACAGGCTTTGCTGTATTCTGGGCTGTGGTGTAGTTCCTGTGTTGTCCATTACCTTACTTGGATAGAAGGAAGTTTCTTTGCTCACCAGTGGGACTGGGGAGCCTTGAGCAGCCTACCTGTCCTTGGGGGAAGTGACCTCAGCACAAGAAGCTTTAGTAATTGATTGTTTGGGACCATTCCTAGCTCTTTTGTAGTTCACTGTTTAAAATCTGCCTCTGGGCGTTTTTTTCTGGCTTACTGCTCAGACAAGCTCCACGTGGGTTTACAGAGTGGTCCTAGCAGCAAGGAACTCGAGAAAGCGACTACCTTCTGGATTTAAGTATCTTTGCTTTTTTTTCACTGGAAATAGCTTCTGTAGCTTACTTTAAACTAGCCTGAACTGTTTTTAACTGATTGCTGCATTTATTTTAAAATCTGCACTTAAAGTTACATTTAGTCGACTTTGATCGAAAGTTTGCTTGTTTGTTTGTTTAATTTAACTGTGGAGGCTGCCACTAAAGTGTGCTAGCCTGTGTAACTAATTTATCACTGTCTCTGCATTTTCTGTGTGTTTCTACCAAAAAAACAAAAACAAAAAAAATAATCCTTGTTTTCCCGCCTTCCTCGACTAGCTTAGACCAGTTTACAGGCATTGCTATATTCTGGGCTGTGGTGTAGTTCCTGTGTTGTCCATTACCTTACTTGGATAGAAGGAAGTTTCTTTGCTCACCAGTGGGAGTGGGGAGCCTTGAGCAGCCTACCTGTCCTTGGGGGAAGTGACCTCAGCACAAGAAGCTGTAGTAATTGGTTGTTTGGGACCATTCCTAGCTCTTTTGTAGTTCACTGTTTAAAATCCGCCTCTGGGCATTTTTTCTGGCTATACTGCTCAGACAAGCTCCACGTGGGTTTACAGAGTGGTCCTAGCAGCAAGGAACTCGAAAAAGAGACTACCTTCTGGATTTAAGTATCTTTGCGTTTTTTTCACTGGAAATAGCCTCTGTAGCTTACTTTGAACTAGCCTGAACTGTTTTTTAACTGATTGCTGCATTTATTTTAAAATCTGCACTTAAAGTTACATTTAGTCGAATTTGATCGAAAGTTTGCTTGTTTGTTTGTTTAATTTAACTGTGGAGGCTGCTCACTAAAGTGTGCTAGCCTGTGTAACTAATTTATCACTGTCTCTGCATTTTCTGTGTGTTTCTACCAAAAAAACAAAAAAGTAATCCTTGTTTTCCCGCCTTCCTCGACTAGCTTAGACCAGTTTACAGGCATTGCTGTATTCTGGGCTCTGGTGTAGTTCCTGTGTTGTCCATTACCTTACTTGGATAGAAGGAAGTTTCTTTGCTCACCAGTGGGAGTGGGGAGCCTTGAGCAGCCTACCTGTCCTTGGGGGAAGTGACCTCAGCACAAGAAGCTGTAGTAATTGGTTGTTTGGGACCATTCCTAGCTCTTTTGTAGTTCACTGTTTAAAATCCGCCTCTGGGCATTTTTTTCTGGCTTACTGCTCAGACAAGCTCCACATGGGTTTACGGAGTGGTCCTAGCAGCAAGGAACTCGAAAAAGTGACTACCTTCTGGATTTAAGTTTCTTTGCTTTTTTTTTCACTGGAAATAGCTTCTGTAGCTTACTTTAAACTAGCCTGAACTGTTTTTAACTGATTGCTGCATTTATTTTAAAATCTGCACTTAAAGTTACATTTAGTCAAATTTGATCGAAAGTTTGCTTGTTTGTTTGTTTAATTTAACTGTGGAGGCTGCCCACTAAAGTGTGCTAGCCTGTGTAACTAATTTATCACTGTCTCTGCATTTTCTGTGTGTTTCTACCAAAAAAACAAAAAAAAAAAAAAAAATCCTTGTTTTCCCACTTTCCTCGACTAGCTTAGACCAGTTTACAGGCATTGCTGTATTCTGGGCTGTGGTGTAGTTCCTGTGTTGTCCATTACCTTACTTGGATAGAAGGAAGTTTCTTTGCTCACCAGTGGGAGTGGGGAGCCTTGAGCAGCCTACCTGTCCTTGGGGGAAGTGACCTCAGCACAAGAAGCTGTAGTAATTGGTTGTTTGGGACCATTCCTAGCTCTTTTGTAGTTCACTGTTTAAAATCTGCCTCTGGGCATTTTTTTCTGGCTATACTGCTCAGACAAGCTCCACGTGGGTTTACAGAGTGGTCCTAGCAGCAAGGAACTCGAAAAAGCGACTACCTTCTGGATTTAAGTATCTTTGTTTTTTTTTCCACTGGAAATAGCCTCTGTAGCTTACTTTGAACTAGCCTGAACTGTTTTTTAACTGATTGCTGCATTTATTTTAAAATCTGCACTTAAAGTTACATTTAGTCGAATTTGATCGAAAGTTTGCTTGTTTGTTTGTTTAATTTAACTGTGGAGGCTGCTCACTAAAGTGTGCTAGCCTGTGTAACTAATTTATCACTGTCTCTGCATTTTCTGTGTGTTTCTACCAAAAAAATAAAAAAACAAAAAAATAATCCTTGTTTTCCCGCCTTCCTTGACTAGCTTAGACCAGTTTACAGGCATTGCTGTATTCTGGGCTGTGGTGTAGTTCCTGTGTTGTCCATTACCTTACTTGGATAGAAGGAAGTTTCTTTGCTCACCAGTGGGAGTGGGGAGCCTTGAGCAGCCTACCTGTCCTTGGGGGAAGTGACCTCAGCACAAGAAGCTGTAGTAATTGATTGTTTGGGACCATTCCTAGCTTTTTTGTAGTTCACTGTTTAAAATCCGCGTTTGCACGGCTTTGCGTGGTCGTGCGCATAGCGCAGCGCCGGTTAAACAAGGTTAAACTTTTTCTGGCTCCGCCAAGTCTGCTCTTCAAATTTTCCCTTAAGGAAGCTCTACTCTTAGTATAGCCAGAATACTCACTGTATTATAAGCCTAGCATTTGTTCTCAGTACTTCTCTACTAAGTAAGCACTCTCGTACTAAGTAAAGCACTACATCTACTTACCACCCCTGTGAATACCCACTTCCCTTAAAGGTATACCACTCCCTTATACTGTTCTAGCATGTTGAGTGGTAGATTACTGGCGTCGTCTCCAGTTCAGCTGGTCAATCTGGGCATCTTGAGACAATGCTACAATTGTCTCATGTACACAGACAACCCTCTCCTCCTCCCAACAAACACAATTACATGTGAGAGATGCAACTATATAGCCAAACTGGAGGCTGAAGTCTCTCAGCTCAGGGCTGGCATGACCAGACAGGAGGAGATGGCAATCGCACACACAACAATCCCAGTCCCACATAGACCTACCACAACTGCAAACCAAACACATAAAAATACAAAGACATACTCGGAGGCTCTAATAAAAAACTTACCAAAACAACAGAGGCTCCCAAAGCAGACATCCAAAAATCCACCACCTCAAAACAAAACACATGCAACACATACTTCAATAAATCAGTGTGTCAACCAATCGCAGCCCTTAAGGCCAAACACCTTGCCTGATACACTAGTAATAGGTGACTCCATAGTCAGACACACTGATGTCCCACTGACCAGGCTGAACAAGGAGAAGGTGACTGTGAGCTGTCTATCGGGAGCTAGGATCCGCCACATAACACACGCACTCAGGTCACTCCAAAGCAAGTACAAATATGACTCCGTCATTGTTCATGCTGGTGTGAATGACCTGAGACGTACCTCCCTGGACTACATGAAAAGAGACATAGAGGAGCTCTCCGATTATGTAGCCCAGGCTGGTATGACCCTGACCCTGAGCAGCATCTTGCCCTCACCAAGAATGATACCACAATACAAAGACAAGATGATCAGCTTTAACAATTGGCTCAAGTACTGGTATCATTCTAAGGGGATCCAATGTCTGTCTGCCTGGGATGATATGTTGGACAAGCCACACTGCTTTGCAAGGGATGGCTTACACCTGTCACCACTGGGCTTCCGGATATTGGCTAAGGCTCTTGATACCCCCATAGTGCCTTTTTTAGGCAAGGCTCAAAAGACAAACCCACCTCCTTAGAAAACAAAAATGGAAAAAAACTAAGGGTAATGCTGCTCAATGCCAGAAGTCTAAATCTCAAGATGCAGGCACTTGATGCACTCCTCAGCATGGAGAACATCGACGTCTGTACAGTAACTGAAACCTGGTTCAAGGCTCCTGAGAACACCCCAGCACTACCAGGCTATACCTCGTATCATGCTTTTCGGCCCCAAAACCCGGGCCGAACCACAAAAGGAGGGGGAGTGTCCATATTCATAAAGGACACCCACACCTCCAGGTTAGTAGCAACACATGAAGCATCAGAGACCATACAGGTGCAACTAACTATAGGCAAAACTGCTATACAACTGGTAGCATGTTACAGACCACCCTCACAATCTCAAGAACCCCACTCAGCCTTCCTGAAGACATTGGAGGATATGAATGTATCACAAAATACCATCATACTGGGAGACTTTAACTACCCAAACATAGATTGGGTACATTATTCTAGCCCTAATACCCTAGGCAAAAGGTTCCTAGAATTCACAAATTCAAATGCACTGGAACAACTAGTCACCTCTCCCACTAGGGGAGATAATACACTAGACCTGATAATCACAAACATGGGGCAAAATGCTCCACACCAGAAGTATACCCCTCACTAGTGAGATCTGACCACAAACTAATCACCCTGGATATAAATATCCCACCTCCACCCCCAGCACAAAACACCACAGTGAAAAACTTCTCAAAAGCTGACTTCACTCTTCTTAAGACTGAGATGGTATCCTTTAAGCCCACTGTGCCAGTGGATACCACATCCCACAATGCTGAATCCTTCACAAATGCTTTCTATGGACATCTCCAAGAATGCATGGATCATGCAATCCCAAACAAATCCAAGTCCCTCTCCACCAAATGTAAGCGTCCTGTCTGGTGGACCTCAGCCATAAACAAATTGTATAATAAAAGAAAGAAGCTACTGCACGTCAGAGCAAAATCCCATGAAAGGAAGACATCTCTGATCAACATTAGCAGAAAACTACATTCTCTCATAAAAACATCCAAGGCAAACTTTGAGAGAAAAATCGCTAAGGACACTAAAGATAACCACAAATCCTTTTTCAGCTATGTTAGAAACCTGGGTGGAAACCCTCTGATATGCTCAGAGTTGGTTCACAACAACAAAAAATACACTGAACCCACAGATATTGCTAACAATCTGGCTGATAGGTTCAGTGCAAATTTCTCGCCTCCTTCACCAACAAAAGAAGAAATACTTATCCCAGCTGAATGTAATCTCCCTGTCATCTCGGATGTCCAAGTGAGAACCGCCCTAAACAAAGCAAAAAAACACAGCATCAATGGGACCTGACGGTATCCCGGGGTGCATGTTACGGGAACTCCAAGGGGAGCTAAACCCACACATAAAAATGCTATTTAACCTTAGCCTTACTTCGGGATATGTACCTGAACACTGGTGTACAGCAACAGTGGTCCCACTCCACAAGGGGGGTGCCTCTACAGACCCTTGAAACTACCGCCCCATAAGCTTGACTAGCCTGGTCTGCAAAGCTATGGAAAGAATCATTATGGAACTCATAAACAGAGACATAGGGGACCTACAGATGCTTGACCCCACCCAGTTCGGCTTTGTAAAGGTCAGATCCTGCCTTTTAAACCTGGTTGACTTTTTCAAAACAGTCACTAGAGCCATTGATGAGGGCAAAGCAGTCCATGCAGCATACCTGGACTTGGCTAAGGCCTTCGACACAATACCCCACTCAGGCATCATAGATAAGCTAAATAGCTTAAAAGTAAACCCTTATGTCACTAGATGGGTTGCAAACTGGCTAAAGGACAGAACCCATAAAGTTAAAATCGCTGGAGCAATGTCAGACTCAAAGCCAGTCACAAGTGGTGTCCCACAGGGATCTGTCCTGGGACCCCTCTTGTTCGGCATTTATTTCTCAGATGTTAAAGCAAACATGGGAGGGCTGTGGCTGACAAAGTTCGCAGATGACTGCAAACTAGGTGTCATAGTCGATAAACCAGCAGATACACACATCCTACAAAAAGGCCTCACTGAAACGGACAACTGGTGCTGTAGTCACGGCCTTAAACTAAATGCCAAAAAATGTATAGTTATCCCTTTTGGAAAAAACAAAGTACCCACAAATTATCACATAGACAGCAACCCACTGAGTACGGAAAAAGTAATCAGAGACCTAGGGACCCAAGTAGACAGCGACCTCTCATTTGACACCCACGTTGCCAAAGTAGTTAGAAAAACATTCTACCTTGCACACCTCATCATGAAGGGTTTCACATCCAGATCCAAGGATGTCATTGTACCCCTATATTCCTCCCTCATCAGACCCATGATTGAGTACAATGCCCCATTTGGTATGTACCTCACCCGGCACTTGCAACAGCTGGAGAGACCACAAAAGTACCTCACCAAAAGGATCAAGGGTCTCCAACATATGTCTTATTCTGCCAGACTAAAGAAACTTCAGCTCTATTCAGTAGCATACCGCCTGCTCAGAGGTGATCTCTGCCTGACATACAAGGCCATGTCCAATCAGGATCTGATGGACATGCTCCACCTCATAAAATCCAAATCCATCAGGACCACGGAAGCTAAAGACTTAAACCTCGGCACAAGTATGAATAGGACATGCTGGAGGGATAGATTCATAACCTAGAGGCTTCCCATGCTTTGGAACAGGATCCCAGTTCGTATTAGGCAGAGCCCCTCACTGAATCTCTTCAAGAGAAATCTTGATGAGTGGATGGGAGATCGTAAGTTTACCCCAGGGGTCACATCTGTGTCACTGCTAGACAGAGGCACAGTAAACTAATTCTATTATATAAGGGGACCTTCACTGTATCACTACTAGACAGAGGCACAGTATTCTAGATTTTATCTGTACATTTTTGTACCATTTCATGGGGTGGCAAAAGCCACATCACTATGGCTAGGCTTGCAAATGCCCCAGGGCAGATAGCCTAGTACTATACTATGAAACTATGAAACTGAAAATAATACCATGATCGGTATTGGGAAATAATTGACTTAATATTTCAAATCATTCTAAGTGAGGAAAAAACTTGTTTAGGTTAGCAGTTTCCTGCTTACATTGTGGCCTCATTTTTTCACTAATGCACCATCACCTAATTCTAAGTGTAGGGTGTTCCATCTGTAAGATGTTGACAACTTGTGTCTCCAAAGAGCAAGGAATTCATACTGATGCATTTATTATGGAACTGGAACAGCGAGTTCTCTAATTTGCGTAGTGAAGCAGGTGTTAGTCTTGCATTATACCATGTTGTGAGTTTTAAGTTTCAATAAAACATTTCAAGAGGCTGCCACTATCAATCACATCAATTGTAGAAGTAACGCACCTTTTGTATCAAACACTGTATAATCTGGATTTATATATGATAAGGAGATCACACCCATCTCCCTAGGGGATTTGTATTTATATTTGCCACGGAAAGTGTAACAATTCCTTTCATGGTACAATGTTATTTCACAGGAATGTCTCATATAATACCATCATTGTAATGTATTCTTTTTAAGGTGGAAGCTTAATGTAAGCTGTCCGATGCTAAGTGTCTTATAACCATATTGGGTACTCACGTATTATCGCAACCACTTTCCAAAAGTGGTCCAACATAAACCTACACAACTGGTTATACTGAGGGAGGCGTTTGCTGAAAATGTCTGTAAACATTCTTATATAAGTAGTGATTTTTCTTCTGTGATTCCAGCATACAAAAAAAGTGTACCGGGATGACATACTTAGCTGTTTAACCTGTTATGTAACAGTTTTTATTCCCAGCTTTTCTCCTACTACATGATGTAATTTTTTGTACGTGTAGATAACTGTTGTACTCCTTTTTACCCAAGTCCTAAATGAAGAGTGAAAGTAGACTGGTTCACCTACCCAGTAAACAAACTGTAAATATGTTTATTTCTCATGCATGGAACCTGAACCTACTTTTGGCTGAAATTAAAAGTTGGCATCGGACTGCAGTTATTCATAGGTAGGTACTAGGCTATTGGCCCTAGAGCCTATATAAACCTAGCCAAACGGTACCCTGGCTTTTACCACCCAAGAAAAATATTTTCCTGTGCCCCTGTCAAGCAGAGCCACAGAAGTAATCTCCAGGGTGAATTTCCTATCTCCCATCCAATCATCAAGATTTTTCTTGAAGAGTGCTAATGAGGAGGTTTGTTTGATACAGATAGGTAGTTTGTTCCAGAGTATGGGAAGTCTCTGAGACAGGAATCTATCCCTCCAGCATGTTCTGTTTATTGTGGTGACAAGGTTTAGGTCCCTAGCATGTGTAGCTCGGAGGGATTGGGATTTCTTTACATGGAGCATGTCCAACATCTCTGGGTTTGACATAGCTTTGTATGTTAGGCAGAGATCACCTCTGAGTAGGCGATATGCGACAGAGTAAAGCTGGAGTTTTTTGAGACGGTTCATGAGGGCATCTGCTTGAGGCTGGTAATCCTCTTTGTGAGGTATTTCTGTGGCCTTTCCAGTTGTTGTAGATGTCTTGTGAGGTACATACCAAAAGGGGCGTTGTACTCTATAATGGGTCTAATGAGTGATGAGTAGAGGGGAACAATTACCTCTTTTTTCCTAGATGAGAAACCTTTTGTGATGAGGTGTGCCACGTAGAAGGATTTCCTGACTACTGTGGCAATGTGATTATCAAAGGAGAGACTACTGTCCACCTGTGTCCCAAGGTCTCTTATCACACTTTCGGTGTTAAGTAGTCTACCGCCTATGCGGTAGCTCATGGGTACAGAGTTTTTACCAAAAGGGATGGCAATGCACTTTTTGCCATTGAACTTGAGACCATGGCTTTGACACCAGGCATCTGTCTCAGTGAGGCCCTTTTGTAGGATATCCACATCGTTAGGAGATTTGATTATGGCTCCTAGTTTGCAGTCATCTGCGAACTTTGTTAGCCAAAGACCTTCTGTGTTAGCCTGTACTTCAGAGAAGTAGATACCAAACAGGAGAGAACCTAGGACTGAACCCTGTGGTACTCCACTTGTCACTGGTCTGAAGCTGGATTTAGAGTCTGCTACTTTCACAGTGTGGGTTCGGTCAGTGAGCCATTTGGCAACCCATCTTGTGACATAGGGATTTATACCTAGTTTAGTGAGTTTGTATATAATTCCAGAGTGGGGGATGGTGTTGAAAGCCTTGGCGAGATCTAGATAGGCTGCGTGTACCACCTTACCCTCATCTACAGCTTTGGTGACCGCTTCAAAGATGTCTGTCAGGTTTAGGAGACATGATCTGCCTTTTACAAACCCGAACTGGGTAGGGTCCAGAGTTTGGAGATTACCAATGTCATTGTTTATAGTTCCATGATGATACGCACCATAGCCTTGCAGACCAGACTCATCAGGCTAATGGGGCGGTAGTTCCCGGGGTCCGTGGTGGCTCCCCCTTTGTGGAGTGAGATAACCGTTGCTGTGTGCCATTCAGTGGGAACAAAGCCTGAGGTGAAGCTATGACTGAACATGCTACTTAGGTGGGGTGCCGGTTTATTCTGTAGTTCATGTAGAATGCAGCCTGGGATGTTGTCAGGTCCCATGGATGCTGTGTTCTTGGCTTTGGAGAGTGTGTTTTTTACCTGTGCAGCCATGATTACAGGTACTTTACATTCATCTGGTATAGAGATGGGCTCTTTAGGGGATGAGAGAGGGGTAAAGTTAGCACTGAACCTATCTTCCAGGATGTTGGCAATATCAGTTGGTTCTGTATATTTAGTGCCATTGTGCTGTAACTCAGAGCAGATCTGAGTGTTGCCATTGAGATTCTTGACATAGCTATAGAATGCTTTGTAGTTGCCTTTAGAATCAGTTTTAAGATTGTGTACGGAATAAAAAAAATGTGCCTTGCAGATTTCTTTAACATGAAAACATTGGAAATGGCAAACAAAAATGTAAAATTGCAAGTGAAATTGTACAGAGTACCCAAGAGCAAAGCACATGACCTCTGATTTAAATGCTTTGGAATGTGGTTGCAATAATACTTAAATACCTACAGGGTTGTACCAGATCAGCATCAGCTGCCTGATACTCCTTCTTTTAAATTCCTTCAGTTAGTGTCCCCATCGACTGGTTTCTCTCAATGATACAATGCTATCTCACAGGAATGGCTTATAAAATGCCATCACTGTAACATATTCTTTTTAAGGTGGAACCACACCAATGTGTGCTGTCAGGTGGTAAGTTTCCTATGGCTATCTTGTACCAGCTCAACATCAGCTGCCTAATACTCCTTCTTTTAATCTAAATTCCTTCAGTTAGTGTCCCCATCGACTGGTTTCTCTCAATGATACAATGCTATCTCACAGGAATGGCTTATAAAATGCCATCACTGTAACATATTCTTTTTAAGGTGGAACCACACCAATGTGTGCTGTCAGGTGGTAAGTTTCCTATGGCTATCTTGTACCAGCTCAACATCAGCTGCCTAATACTCCTTCTTTTAATCTAAATTCCTTCAGTTAGTGTCCCCATCGACTGGTTTCTCTCAATGATACAATGCTATCTCACAGGAATGGCTTATAAAATGCCATCACTGTAACATATTCTTTTTAAGGTGGAACCACACCAATGTGTGCTGTCAGGTGGTAAGTTTCCTATGGCTATCTTGTACCAGCTCAACATCAGCTGCCTAATACTCCTTTTAATCTAAATTCCTTCGGTTAGTGTCCACATCGACTGGTTTCTCTCAATGATACAATGCTATCTCACAGGAATGGCTTATAAAATGCCATCACTGTAACACATTCTTTTTAAGGTGGAACCACACCAATGTGTGCTGTGAGATGGTAAGTTTCCTATGGCTATTTAGCACCAACTCAACATCAGCTGACTAATTCCCTTTCTTCCATTCTTCTCTTAAGTTTGTTCTGCTGATCTTAAATACAGCAAAATAGCAAGACCCAAAGAGGTCTCTCTGCCTCAGTTCTCATTTGTTCTTCTCTGTATAAATGCTCTCTTAGGGTCCTACTACAGCTGCTCACTCACTAGTAGCTTGAAACAAACCTGCTCACTGCCACTTACTTGAAAAGGTAAATACTCAAACTCCCATTAGCTCACTCTCTCATTTTTACAATTCCCTTCCCAGTTTTGACTCTATAAAACTACATATCCTGACCAGAACTTAAACCTAACCCTAAAACTCTCATCCAGTTCTCAGCCCAACTCCTGGCTCTATTACCTGTAAACTCCACTCCCCTCCCTAACCCTAAGTCTCTGATTGCTCCCAAAACATAAAATCTAATACCTGTCCTAAAACCTAAATTGCTTGATCACTCCTTAAACCTAAGGCTCCAATATCCCTCCATAAACCAAAAGTCACAGTCTCTCCCTAAAGCTCCGCTACCACTTCTTAAACCTAAAACCCCTTTCTTGCTCCCTAATCATAAACTCCTCCATCCTGTACTATAAACCTTAAATCCCCCTTCCTCTCTTTAAGCCTACCCCACCCTTGATTCACCACAGCTTGCTTGAACTCATATTCAAGTTCAAGAGAAAACACCAGCACACTTGAGCTACAAGATGCTTGAGTCCCTGGCTTAAGGACTGTGGCTTTCAAGCTTTCGGGACTCAAGTGCCTATAGTGAACTCATTCTCTTATGTTTCTTACATTTATTAATGAGTTTTTCTCTGAAACTTCCTTATGCATGGTTAAAAGATAGTATCCACCACAATGTTCAGAATATATGGGGATTGTATACAGTAACGTGTACCCACCAGGGCCTACACAACCCACAAAACTCTGTAGATTGTGGTACTCCAGGCATGTCACAGTATGCTGTGGAGTACCTGCAGTCTGACAGTAGTTACACCTGTATATAAATGACTTTTTGTGGTACTCCAGGCATGTCACAGTATGCTGTGGAGTACCTGCAGTCTGACAGTAGTTACGCCTGTATATAAATGACTTTTTGTGGTACTCCAGGCATGTCACAGTATGCTGTGGAGTACCTGCAGTCTGACAGTAGTTACGCCTGTATATAAATGACTTTTTGTGGTACTCCAGGCATGTCACAGTATGCTGTGGAGTACCTGCAGTCTGACAGTAGTTACACCTGTATATAAATGACTTTTTGTGGTACTCCAGGCATGTCACAGTATGCTGTGGAGTACCTGCAGTCTGACAGTAGTTACGCCTGTATATAAATGACTTTTGTGGTACTCCAGGCATGTCACAGTATGCTGTGGAGTACCTGCAGTCTGACAGTAGTTACGCCTGTATATAAATGACTTTTTGTGGTACTCCAGGCATGTCACAGTATGCTGTGGAGTACCTGCAGTCTGACAGTAGTTACGCCTGTATATAAATGACTTTTTGTGGTACTCCAGGCATGTCACAGTATGCTGTGGAGTACCTGCAGTCTGACAGTAGTTACGCCTGTATATAAATGACTTTTTGTGGTACTCCAGGCATGTCACAGTATGCTGTGGAGTACCTGCAGTCTGACAGTAGTTATGCCTGTATATAAATGACTTTTTGTGGTACTCCAGGCATGTCACAGTATGCTGTGGAGTACCTGCAGTCTGACAGTAGTTACGCCTGTATATAAATGACTTTTTGTGGTACTCCAGGCATGTCACAGTATGCTGTGGAGTACCTGCAGTCTGACAGTAGTTACGCCTGTATATAAATGACTTTTTGTGGTACTCCAGGCATGTCACAGTATGCTGTGGAGTACCTGCAGTCTGACAGTAGTTACGCCTGTATATAAATGACTTTTTGTGGTACTCCAGGCATGTCACAGTATGCTGTGGAGTACCTGCAGTCTGACAGTAGTTACGCCTGTATATAAATGACTTTTTGTGGTACTCCAGGCATGTCACAGTATGCTGTGGAGTACCTGCAGTCTGACAGTAGTTACGCCTGTATATAAATGACTTTTTGTGGTACTCCAGGCATGTCACAGTATGCTGTGGAGTACCTGCAGTCTGACAGTAGTTACGCCTGTATATAAATGACTTTTTGTGGTACTCCAGGCATGTCACAGTATGCTGTGGAGTACCTGCAGTCTGACAGTAGTTACGCCTGTATATAAATGACTTTTTGTGGTACTCCAGGCATGTCACAGTATGCTGTGGAGTACCTGCAGTCTGACAGTAGTTACGCCTGTATATAAATGACTTTTTGTGGTACTCCAGGCATGTCACAGTATGCTGTGGAGTACCTGCAGTCTGACAGTAGTTACGCCTGTATATAAATGACTTTTTGTGGTACTCCAGGCATGTCACAGTATGCTGTGGAGTACCTGCAGTCTGACAGTAGTTACGCCTGTATATAAATGACTTTTTGTGGTACTCCAGGCATGTCACAGTATGCTGTGGAGTACCTGCAGTCTGACAGTAGTTATGCCTGTATATAAATGACTTTTTGTGGTACTCCAGGCATGTCACAGTATGCTGTGGAGTACCTGCAGTCTGACAGTAGTTACGCCTGTATATAAATGACTTTTTGTGGTACTCCAGGCATGTCACAGTATGCTGTGGAGTACCTGCAGTCTGACAGTAGTTACGCCTGTATATAAATGACTTTTTGTGGTACTCCAGGCATGTCACAGTATGCTGTGGAGTACCTGCAGTCTGACAGTAGTTACGCCTGTATATAAATGACTTTTTGTGGTACTCCAGGCATGTCACAGTATGCTGTGGAGTACCTGCAGTCTGACAGTAGTTACGCCTGTATATAAATGACTTTTTGTGGTACTCCAGGCATGTCACAGTATGCTGTGGAGTACCTGCAGTCTGACAGTAGTTACGCCTGTATATAAATGACTTTTTGTGGTACTCCAGGCATGTCACAGTATGCTGTGGAGTACCTGCAGTCTGACAGTAGTTACGCCTGTATATAAATGACTTTTTGTGGTACTCCAGGCATGTCACAGTATGCTGTGGAGTACCTGCAGTCTGACAGTAGTTACGCCTGTATATAAATGACTTTTTGTGGTACTCCAGGCATGTCACAGTATGCTGTGGAGTACCTGCAGTCTGACAGTAGTTACGCCTGTATATAAATGACTTTTTGTGGTACTCCAGGCATGTCACAGTATGCTGTGGAGTACCTGCAGTCTGACAGTAGTTACGCCTGTATATAAATGACTTTTTGTGGTACTCCAGGCATGTCACAGTATGCTGTGGAGTACCTGCAGTCTGACAGTAGTTACGCCTGTATATAAATGACTTTTTGTGGTACTCCAGGCATGTCACAGTATGCTGTGGAGTACCTGCAGTCTGACAGTAGTTACGCCTGTATATAAATGACTTTTTGTGGTACTCCAGGCATGTCACAGTATGCTGTGGAGTACCTGCAGTCTGACAGTAGTTACGCCTGTATATAAATGACTTTTTGTGGTACTCCAGGCATGTCACAGTATGCTGTGGAGTACCTGCAGTCTGACAGTAGTTACGCCTGTATATAAATGACTTTTTGTGGTACTCCAGGCATGTCACAGTATGCTGTGGAGTACCTGCAGTCTGACAGTAGTTACGCCTGTATATAAATGACTTTTTGTGGTACTCCAGGCATGTCACAGTATGCTGTGGAGTACCTGCAGTCTGACAGTAGTTACGCCTGTATATAAATGACTTTTTGTGGTACTCCAGGCATGTCACAGTATGCTGTGGAGTACCTGCAGTCTGACAGTAGTTACGCCTGTATATAAATGACTTTTTGTGGTACTCCAGGCATGTCACAGTATGCTGTGGAGTACCTGCAGTCTGACAGTAGTTACGCCTGTATATAAATGACTTTTTGTGGTACTCCAGGCATGTCACAGTATGCTGTGGAGTACCTGCAGTCTGACAGTAGTTACGCCTGTATATAAATGACTTTTTGTGGTACTCCAGGCATGTCACAGTATGCTGTGGAGTACCTGCAGTCTGACAGTAGTTATGCCTGTATATAAATGACTTTTTGTGGTACTCCAGGCATGTCACAGTATGCTGTGGAGTACCTGCAGTCTGACAGTAGTTACGCCTGTATATAAATGACTTTTTGTGGTACTCCAGGCATGTCACAGTATGCTGTGGAGTACCTGCAGTCTGACAGTAGTTACGCCTGTATATAAATGACTTTTTGTGGTACTCCAGGCATGTCACAGTATGCTGTGGAGTACCTGCAGTCTGACAGTAGTTACGCCTGTATATAAATGACTTTTTGTGGTACTCCAGGCATGTCACAGTATGCTGTGGAGTACCTGCAGTCTGACAGTAGTTACGCCTGTATATAAATGACTTTTTGTGGTACTCCAGGCATGTCACAGTATGCTGTGGAGTACCTGCAGTCTGACAGTAGTTACGCCTGTATATAAATGACTTTTTGTGGTACTCCAGGCATGTCACAGTATGCTGTGGAGTACCTGCAGTCTGACAGTAGTTACGCCTGTATATAAATGACTTTTTGTGGTACTCCAGGCATGTCACAGTATGCTGTGGAGTACCTGCAGTCTGACAGTAGTTACGCCTGTATATAAATGACTTTTTGTGGTACTCCAGGCATGTCACAGTATGCTGTGGAGTACCTGCAGTCTGACAGTAGTTACGCCTGTATATAAATGACTTTTTGTGGTACTCCAGGCATGTCACAGTATGCTGTGGAGTACCTGCAGTCTGACAGTAGTTACGCCTGTATATAAATGACTTTTTGTGGTACTCCAGGCATGTCACAGTATGCTGTGGAGTACCTGCAGTCTGACAGTAGTTACGCCTGTATATAAATGACTTTTTGTGGTACTCCAGGCATGTCACAGTATGCTGTGGAGTACCTGCAGTCTGACAGTAGTTACGCCTGTATATAAATGACTTTTTGTGGTACTCCAGGCATGTCACAGTATGCTGTGGAGTACCTGCAGTCTGACAGTAGTTACGCCTGTATATAAATGACTTTTTGTGGTACTCCAGGCATGTCACAGTATGCTGTGGAGTACCTGCAGTCTGACAGTAGTTACGCCTGTATATAAATGACTTTTTGTGGTACTCCAGGCATGTCACAGTATGCTGTGGAGTACCTGCAGTCTGACAGTAGTTACGCCTGTATATAAATGACTTTTTGTGGTACTCCAGGCATGTCACAGTATGCTGTGGAGTACCTGCAGTCTGACAGTAGTTACGCCTGTATATAAATGACTTTTTGTGGTACTCCAGGCATGTCACAGTATGCTGTGGAGTACCTGCAGTCTGACAGTAGTTACGCCTGTATATAAATGACTTTTTGTGGTACTCCAGGCATGTCACAGTATGCTGTGGAGTACCTGCAGTCTGACAGTAGTTACGCCTGTATATAAATGACTTTTTGTGGTACTCCAGGCATGTCACAGTATGCTGTGGAGTACCTGCAGTCTGACAGTAGTTACGCCTGTATATAAATGACTTTTTGTGGTACTCCAGGCATGTCACAGTATGCTGTGGAGTACCTGCAGTCTGACAGTAGTTACGCCTGTATATAAATGACTTTTTGTGGTACTCCAGGCATGTCACAGTATGCTGTGGAGTACCTGCAGTCTGACAGTAGTTACGCCTGTATATAAATGACTTTTTGTGGTACTCCAGGCATGTCACAGTATGCTGTGGAGTACCTGCAGTCTGACAGTAGTTACGCCTGTATATAAATGACTTTTTGTGGTACTCCAGGCATGTCACAGTATGCTGTGGAGTACCTGCAGTCTGACAGTAGTTACGCCTGTATATAAATGACTTTTTGTGGTACTCCAGGCATGTCACAGTATGCTGTGGAGTACCTGCAGTCTGACAGTAGTTACGCCTGTATATAAATGACTTTTTGTGGTACTCCAGGCATGTCACAGTATGCTGTGGAGTACCTGCAGTCTGACAGTAGTTACGCCTGTATATAAATGACTTTTTGTGGTACTCCAGGCATGTCACAGTATGCTGTGGAGTACCTGCAGTCTGACAGTAGTTACGCCTGTATATAAATGACTTTTTGTGGTACTCCAGGCATGTCACAGTATGCTGTGGAGTACCTGCAGTCTGACAGTAGTTACGCCTGTATATAAATGACTTTTTGTGGTACTCCAGGCATGTCACAGTATGCTGTGGAGTACCTGCAGTCTGACAGTAGTTACGCCTGTATATAAATGACTTTTTGTGGTACTCCAGGCATGTCACAGTATGCTGTGGAGTACCTGCAGTCTGACAGTAGTTATGCCTGTATATAAATGACTTTTTGTGGTACTCCAGGCATGTCACAGTATGCTGTGGAGTACCTGCAGTCTGACAGTAGTTACGCCTGTATATAAATGACTTTTTGTGGTACTCCAGGCATGTCACAGTATGCTGTGGAGTACCTGCAGTCTGACAGTAGTTACGCCTGTATATAAATGACTTTTTGTGGTACTCCAGGCATGTCACAGTATGCTGTGGAGTACCTGCAGTCTGACAGTAGTTACGCCTGTATATAAATGACTTTTTGTGGTACTCCAGGCATGTCACAGTATGCTGTGGAGTACCTGCAGTCTGACAGTAGTTACGCCTGTATATAAATGACTTTTTGTGGTACTCCAGGCATGTCACAGTATGCTGTGGAGTACCTGCAGTCTGACAGTAGTTACGCCTGTATATAAATGACTTTTTGTGGTACTCCAGGCATGTCACAGTATGCTGTGGAGTACCTGCAGTCTGACAGTAGTTATGCCTGTATATAAATGACTTTTTGTGGTACTCCAGGCATGTCACAGTATGCTGTGGAGTACCTGCAGTCTGACAGTAGTTATGCCTGTATATAAATGACTTTTTGTGGTACTCCAGGCATGTCACAGTATGCTGTGGAGTACCTGCAGTCTGACAGTAGTTACGCCTGTATATAAATGACTTTTTGTGGTACTCCAGGCATGTCACAGTATGCTGTGGAGTACCTGCAGTCTGACAGTAGTTACGCCTGTATATAAATGACTTTTTGTGGTACTCCAGGCATGTCACAGTATGCTGTGGAGTACCTGCAGTCTGACAGTAGTTACGCCTGTATATAAATGACTTTTTGTGGTACTCCAGGCATGTCACAGTATGCTGTGGAGTACCTGCAGTCTGACAGTAGTTATGCCTGTATATAAATGACTTTTTGTGGTACTCCAGGCATGTCACAGTATGCTGTGGAGTACCTGCAGTCTGACAGTAGTTACGCCTGTATATAAATGACTTTTTGTGGTACTCCAGGCATGTCACAGTATGCTGTGGAGTACCTGCAGTCTGACAGTAGTTACGCCTGTATATAAATGACTTTTTGTGGTACTCCAGGCATGTCACAGTATGCTGTGGAGTACCTGCAGTCTGACAGTAGTTACGCCTGTATATAAATGACTTTTTGTGGTACTCCAGGCATGTCACAGTATGCTGTGGAGTACCTGCAGTCTGACAGTAGTTATGCCTGTATATAAATGACTTTTTGTGGTACTCCAGGCATGTCACAGTATGCTGTGGAGTACCTGCAGTCTGACAGTAGTTACGCCTGTATATAAATGACTTTTTGTGGTACTCCAGGCATGTCACAGTATGCTGTGGAGTACCTGCAGTCTGACAGTAGTTACGCCTGTATATAAATGACTTTTTGTGGTACTCCAGGCATGTCACAGTATGCTGTGGAGTACCTGCAGTCTGACAGTAGTTACGCCTGTATATAAATGACTTTTTGTGGTACTCCAGGCATGTCACAGTATGCTGTGGAGTACCTGCAGTCTGACAGTAGTTACGCCTGTATATAAATGACTTTTTGTGGTACTCCAGGCATGTCACAGTATGCTGTGGAGTACCTGCAGTCTGACAGTAGTTACGCCTGTATATAAATGACTTTTTGTGGTACTCCAGGCATGTCACAGTATGCTGTGGAGTACCTGCAGTCTGACAGTAGTTACGCCTGTATATAAATGACTTTTTGTGGTACTCCAGGCATGTCACAGTATGCTGTGGAGTACCTGCAGTCTGACAGTAGTTACGCCTGTATATAAATGACTTTTTGTGGTACTCCAGGCATGTCACAGTATGCTGTGGAGTACCTGCAGTCTGACAGTAGTTACGCCTGTATATAAATGACTTTTTGTGGTACTCCAGGCATGTCACAGTATGCTGTGGAGTACCTGCAGTCTGACAGTAGTTATGCCTGTATATAAATGACTTTTTGTGGTACTCCAGGCATGTCACAGTATGCTGTGGAGTACCTGCAGTCTGACAGTAGTTACGCCTGTATATAAATGACTTTTTGTGGTACTCCAGGCATGTCACAGTATGCTGTGGAGTACCTGCAGTCTGACAGTAGTTACGCCTGTATATAAATGACTTTTTGTGGTACTCCAGGCATGTCACAGTATGCTGTGGAGTACCTGCAGTCTGACAGTAGTTACGCCTGTATATAAATGACTTTTTGTGGTACTCCAGGCATGTCACAGTATGCTGTGGAGTACCTGCAGTCTGACAGTAGTTACGCCTGTATATAAATGACTTTTTGTGGTACTCCAGGCATGTCACAGTATGCTGTGGAGTACCTGCAGTCTGACAGTAGTTACGCCTGTATATAAATGACTTTTTGTGGTACTCCAGGCATGTCACAGTATGCTGTGGAGTACCTGCAGTCTGACAGTAGTTACGCCTGTATATAAATGACTTTTTGTGGTACTCCAGGCATGTCACAGTATGCTGTGGAGTACCTGCAGTCTGACAGTAGTTACGCCTGTATATAAATGACTTTTTGTGGTACTCCAGGCATGTCACAGTATGCTGTGGAGTACCTGCAGTCTGACAGTAGTTATGCCTGTATATAAATGACTTTTTGTGGTACTCCAGGCATGTCACAGTATGCTGTGGAGTACCTGCAGTCTGACAGTAGTTACGCCTGTATATAAATGACTTTTTGTGGTACTCCAGGCATGTCACAGTATGCTGTGGAGTACCTGCAGTCTGACAGTAGTTACGCCTGTATATAAATGACTTTTTGTGGTACTCCAGGCATGTCACAGTATGCTGTGGAGTACCTGCAGTCTGACAGTAGTTACGCCTGTATATAAATGACTTTTTGTGGTACTCCAGGCATGTCACAGTATGCTGTGGAGTACCTGCAGTCTGACAGTAGTTACGCCTGTATATAAATGACTTTTTGTGGTACTCCAGGCATGTCACAGTATGCTGTGGAGTACCTGCAGTCTGACAGTAGTTACGCCTGTATATAAATGACTTTTTGTGGTACTCCAGGCATGTCACAGTATGCTGTGGAGTACCTGCAGTCTGACAGTAGTTACGCCTGTATATAAATGACTTTTTGTGGTACTCCAGGCATGTCACAGTATGCTGTGGAGTACCTGCAGTCTGACAGTAGTTACGCCTGTATATAAATGACTTTTTGTGGTACTCCAGGCATGTCACAGTATGCTGTGGAGTACCTGCAGTCTGACAGTAGTTACGCCTGTATATAAATGACTTTTTGTGGTACTCCAGGCATGTCACAGTATGCTGTGGAGTACCTGCAGTCTGACAGTAGTTACGCCTGTATATAAATGACTTTTTGTGGTACTCCAGGCATGTCACAGTATGCTGTGGAGTACCTGCAGTCTGACAGTAGTTACGCCTGTATATAAATGACTTTTTGTGGTACTCCAGGCATGTCACAGTATGCTGTGGAGTACCTGCAGTCTGACAGTAGTTATGCCTGTATATAAATGACTTTTTGTGGTACTCCAGGCATGTCACAGTATGCTGTGGAGTACCTGCAGTCTGACAGTAGTTACGCCTGTATATAAATGACTTTTTGTGGTACTCCAGGCATGTCACAGTATGCTGTGGAGTACCTGCAGTCTGACAGTAGTTACGCCTGTATATAAATGACTTTTTGTGGTACTCCAGGCATGTCACAGTATGCTGTGGAGTACCTGCAGTCTGACAGTAGTTACGCCTGTATATAAATGACTTTTTGTGGTACTCCAGGCATGTCACAGTATGCTGTGGAGTACCTGCAGTCTGACAGTAGTTATGCCTGTATATAAATGACTTTTTGTGGTACTCCAGGCATGTCACAGTATGCTGTGGAGTACCTGCAGTCTGACAGTAGTTACGCCTGTATATAAATGACTTTTTGTGGTACTCCAGGCATGTCACAGTATGCTGTGGAGTACCTGCAGTCTGACAGTAGTTACGCCTGTATATAAATGACTTTTTGTGGTACTCCAGGCATGTCACAGTATGCTGTGGAGTACCTGCAGTCTGACAGTAGTTATGCCTGTATATAAATGACTTTTTGTGGTACTCCAGGCATGTCACAGTATGCTGTGGAGTACCTGCAGTCTGACAGTAGTTACGCCTGTATATAAATGACTTTTTGTGGTACTCCAGGCATGTCACAGTATGCTGTGGAGTACCTGCAGTCTGACAGTAGTTACGCCTGTATATAAATGACTTTTTGTGGTACTCCAGGCATGTCACAGTATGCTGTGGAGTACCTGCAGTCTGACAGTAGTTACGCCTGTATATAAATGACTTTTTGTGGTACTCCAGGCATGTCACAGTATGCTGTGGAGTACCTGCAGTCTGACAGTAGTTACGCCTGTATATAAATGACTTTTTGTGGTACTCCAGGCATGTCACAGTATGCTGTGGAGTACCTGCAGTCTGACAGTAGTTACGCCTGTATATAAATGACTTTTTGTGGTACTCCAGGCATGTCACAGTATGCTGTGGAGTACCTGCAGTCTGACAGTAGTTACGCCTGTATATAAATGACTTTTTGTGGTACTCCAGGCATGTCACAGTATGCTGTGGAGTACCTGCAGTCTGACAGTAGTTACGCCTGTATATAAATGACTTTTTGTGGTACTCCAGGCATGTCACAGTATGCTGTGGAGTACCTGCAGTCTGACAGTAGTTATGCCTGTATATAAATGACTTTTTGTGGTACTCCAGGCATGTCACAGTATGCTGTGGAGTACCTGCAGTCTGACAGTAGTTACGCCTGTATATAAATGACTTTTTGTGGTACTCCAGGCATGTCACAGTATGCTGTGGAGTACCTGCAGTCTGACAGTAGTTACGCCTGTATATAAATGACTTTTTGTGGTACTCCAGGCATGTCACAGTATGCTGTGGAGTACCTGCAGTCTGACAGTAGTTATGCCTGTATATAAATGACTTTTTGTGGTACTCCAGGCATGTCACAGTATGCTGTGGAGTACCTGCAGTCTGACAGTAGTTACGCCTGTATATAAATGACTTTTTGTGGTACTCCAGGCATGTCACAGTATGCTGTGGAGTACCTGCAGTCTGACAGTAGTTACGCCTGTATATAAATGACTTTTTGTGGTACTCCAGGCATGTCACAGTATGCTGTGGAGTACCTGCAGTCTGACAGTAGTTACGCCTGTATATAAATGACTTTTTGTGGTACTCCAGGCATGTCACAGTATGCTGTGGAGTACCTGCAGTCTGACAGTAGTTACGCCTGTATATAAATGACTTTTTGTGGTACTCCAGGCATGTCACAGTATGCTGTGGAGTACCTGCAGTCTGACAGTAGTTACGCCTGTATATAAATGACTTTTTGTGGTACTCCAGGCATGTCACAGTATGCTGTGGAGTACCTGCAGTCTGACAGTAGTTACGCCTGTATATAAATGACTTTTTGTGGTACTCCAGGCATGTCACAGTATGCTGTGGAGTACCTGCAGTCTGACAGTAGTTACGCCTGTATATAAATGACTTTTGTGGTACTCCAGGCATGTCACAGTATGCTGTGGAGTACCTGCAGTCTGACAGTAGTTACGCCTGTATATAAATGACTTTTTGTGGTACTCCAGGCATGTCACAGTATGCTGTGGAGTACCTGCAGTCTGACAGTAGTTACGCCTGTATATAAATGACTTTTTGTGGTACTCCAGGCATGTCACAGTATGCTGTGGAGTACCTGCAGTCTGACAGTAGTTACGCCTGTATATAAATGACTTTTTGTGGTACTCCAGGCATGTCACAGTATGCTGTGGAGTACCTGCAGTCTGACAGTAGTTACGCCTGTATATAAATGACTTTTTGTGGTACTCCAGGCATGTCACAGTATGCTGTGGAGTACCTGCAGTCTGACAGTAGTTACGCCTGTATATAAATGACTTTTTGTGGTACTCCAGGCATGTCACAGTATGCTGTGGAGTACCTGCAGTCTGACAGTAGTTACGCCTGTATATAAATGACTTTTTGTGGTACTCCAGGCATGTCACAGTATGCTGTGGAGTACCTGCAGTCTGACAGTAGTTACGCCTGTATATAAATGACTTTTTGTGGTACTCCAGGCATGTCACAGTATGCTGTGGAGTACCTGCAGTCTGACAGTAGTTACGCCTGTATATAAATGACTTTTTGTGGTACTCCAGGCATGTCACAGTATGCTGTGGAGTACCTGCAGTCTGACAGTAGTTACGCCTGTATATAAATGACTTTTTGTGGTACTCCAGGCATGTCACAGTATGCTGTGGAGTACCTGCAGTCTGACAGTAGTTACGCCTGTATATAAATGACTTTTTGTGGTACTCCAGGCATGTCACAGTATGCTGTGGAGTACCTGCAGTCTGACAGTAGTTACGCCTGTATATAAATGACTTTTTGTGGTACTCCAGGCATGTCACAGTATGCTGTGGAGTACCTGCAGTCTGACAGTAGTTACGCCTGTATATAAATGACTTTTTGTGGTACTCCAGGCATGTCACAGTATGCTGTGGAGTACCTGCAGTCTGACAGTAGTTACGCCTGTATATAAATGACTTTTTGTGGTACTCCAGGCATGTCACAGTATGCTGTGGAGTACCTGCAGTCTGACAGTAGTTACGCCTGTATATAAATGACTTTTTGTGGTACTCCAGGCATGTCACAGTATGCTGTGGAGTACCTGCAGTCTGACAGTAGTTACGCCTGTATATAAATGACTTTTTGTGGTACTCCAGGCATGTCACAGTATGCTGTGGAGTACCTGCAGTCTGACAGTAGTTACGCCTGTATATAAATGACTTTTTGTGGTACTCCAGGCATGTCACAGTATGCTGTGGAGTACCTGCAGTCTGACAGTAGTTACGCCTGTATATAAATGACTTTTTGTGGTACTCCAGGCATGTCACAGTATGCTGTGGAGTACCTGCAGTCTGACAGTAGTTACGCCTGTATATAAATGACTTTTTGTGGTACTCCAGGCATGTCACAGTATGCTGTGGAGTACCTGCAGTCTGACAGTAGTTACGCCTGTATATAAATGACTTTTTGTGGTACTCCAGGCATGTCACAGTATGCTGTGGAGTACCTGCAGTCTGACAGTAGTTATGCCTGTATATAAATGACTTTTTGTGGTACTCCAGGCATGTCACAGTATGCTGTGGAGTACCTGCAGTCTGACAGTAGTTACGCCTGTATATAAATGACTTGTACCACCATACTTTGAGATTCACCAAGTTATATGGACTGGGCATTAGCATAATGATTAAGGAATTTATCTCACATATGTAAGATAAAGGGTTTGATTATCACTTTTGAAAGGAAATTGGCTAGGCTTGAATTGGCCTGGGTGGACAGTTAGCCTAGTATTTACCTATGTACTCTTTATATGGTCAGCTGACAAAGGTAGGTGAGTGCAGCAGTCCAACGGTAGATGAACATGAAGAAAACTACAGCCACAAGCAGAGACTGTTAAACAAATAATATGTACTGCACTGCTTCACAAGGCTGACACATGGTTTGCCTCATACACCCACAACTTCATGATTTCCTCCTTTTTACACTTGGTCCTGTCTTGAACTTATTAAACGCAACCAGAGTACAACAAGCACCCACACACAACAGGTCTGTGTATGTGAGCTGATATCATGGCTCCAGGCCCACTGTTGTCCATTTTATGGTGGATCCAATGCACCAGTCAGAGGAATTGCATTCTACTAAGTAAGTATGAACAACAAGGTGTAGCCCTTCATGGGTCAGCCTTGCCCATGTCTCTGGAGTAGCTCTTGCTGTGTTTTGCCACCACTGTTTCTTACAAATATATTACCCAGTCTCTCAGCCTGCCAAAATAATGATCCTGGATTCTGTCAGGTGCATGAAGTATTCATGTGCATAGCAATCATAGCATCATCAAGATATGTAGCACTGTGTGTGCTAGGGACAAGAAGAATAGCCTCAGGTCTGTTCTGCCTGATGTCACTATCAGAGTGCTGTATTTATCACCCATGTCTTCTGTAACTAATGATACAGTTCAGACATCAAGGCCATTTCTGCTCTATGAGTCACATTACTGTTGACAATGTAAACAAAGATCAGTGCCTACAACCTATGCACGGGATTCAAAAATATCTTTGGAGTCCTTCATCAAGTTTCCACTCTTAATAAACTTAATAAATATTTGAAAGAGTTCCTGCTTTTTGTAATTTTTCAAAGTCTTTTGTGTTTCTAATACCATGATGGGAATGAACCCCATTCCTAAGCCAAAGTATGATTAAAGTTCATGAAATTAGTATTGTTTCAATATTTGATGTTAGCCAGAAGTGCTCTTCAAAGCACCCCAGGCATGCCTCTCAAATGTCCAGATTTTTGCCACATATGTTTGGTCCATGTTTCATAAATGTGTTGTTTTCTGGCAAATTATTGGCAAATCATTAAAGATTAAAATTACAAAATAATGACAGACATTATAGTTTCAGACTTCATACCCTTCATAAAATTCAGGCTAATGCAAAACCTGTTATTCTATGAACTTTCTAGGTTTGTAAGATGAATATTTAAAAATGTGTCCCTATTTTTGGGCCTTTGTCCAATTTTTCTTTATGGCTTTCTCCAGATTTCTTGCTTCTAAGAGGTTGAGAGGTATGTGCCGCATTATGCCCAGTAGTGATTCCTTCTGCAATTCATAAGGGGTTACATGTATCGGTAACATATCTAAATATGACTGTAATTTTTTTTTATAAGACCCATTGCTCCTACTACTATTGGAACTGTCTCGGTATCCTTTTTTCCACACTGCCCTCATTTCTGCCTGCAAATCCAAGTATTTTATGACTTTGTGCCTCTCTGTACATAAGACACTATAGTCACTGGGTGTAGCAATTTCAATGATCAGTGCTACTTTTGTCTTCTTTTTATTGGATTACTATATCTGGTTTTCTTGTATCCATTTTTGAACTGTTGATAATGGGTGATCCCATGTGATATAAACTTCATCATTTTCTATTATAGGTTCATAGGTTGGTACTAGGCTATCGACCCTAGGGCCTATATAAGCCTAGGCATAACAATTCCCTGGCTATTTCTTCCCACACTGTTTACTTCCCTGGACCCCTGTCTAGCAAGACGCCTGACGTGATCCCTGGGGTGAATTTCCTATCTCCCATCCAATCATCAAGGTTCCTTTTGAAGAGAGCCAAAGAGGTACTCTGCTTGACATGTATGGGCAGTCTATTCCAGAGTCTGGGGAGACTCTGGGTCAGTAACCTATCCCTCCAGCATGTTTTGTTCATTGTGATGACAAAGTTTAGATCACTGGAGCATGTGTCTCTGAGGGATTGGGATTTCTTTAAGTGTGGCATGTCCAACAGCTCTGGGTTTGTCATTGCCTTGTATGTTAGGCAGAAATCACCTCTGAGAAGATGATATGCGACAGAGTATAGGTGGGTTTTTTTAGATGGTCAGCATAGAGCATCTGCTTTAGGTCTGTGATTCTTTTAGTGAGGTATTTCTGCGGCCTTTCCAGTTGTTCAGATGTCTTGAAAGGTAGATACCAAAGGGGGCATTGTATTCTATAATAGGTCTAATGGGGGATGAGTACAGTGGGACAATGACCTCCATTTTTCTGGATGAAAAGCCCTTAGTGATGAGGTGTGCCACAAAGAAGAAATTCCTGACTGTTGTGGTGATGTGATTATCAAAGGTGAGACCACTGTCCACCTGTGTCCCTAAGTCTCTTATCACACTTTCAGTATTTAGTGTACTGCCACCTATGTGGTAATTTATGGGTACATGTTTTTTTCCCAAAGGGGATAAGTATACATTTCTTGGCATTGAACTTGAGTCCATGGCTCTGGCACCAAGCATCTGTTTCTGTAAGGCCCTTTTGTAGAATATCCACATAATTTGGGGATTCAGTAATGGCTCCCAGTTTGCAGTCATCTGCAAACTTTGTTAGCCAGAGTCCCTTAGTGTTGGCCTGTACTTCAGGGAAGTAGATGCCAAACAAGAGCGGTCCCAGGACTGAACCCTGAGGTCCTCCACTTGTCTGGAGTTGGATTTGGATTCGGCTTCTTTTACAGTGTGGGCTCTGTCAGTAAGCCAGTTGGCAACCCATCGAGCAACATAGGAATTAATGCCCAGCTTAGTAAGTTTATCTATGATTCCAGAGTGGGGGATGGTGTCAAAGGCCTTGGTGAGGTCCAGATAGGCTGTGTGGACCACCTTAGCCTTGTCCATGGCACTGGAGACTTATTTGAAGAAGTCAATCAGGTTAAGGAGACTAAATCGACCCTTCAAGAACCCAAACTGTCTGGGGTCCAGTGTATGAAGGTTCCCAATGTCTTTGTTTATAAGTTCCATGATAATACATTTCATGGCCTTGCAGATCAGGCTCATCAGACTGATGGGGCAGTAGTTCCTGGGATCCAAGGTGGATTCCCCCTTGTGGAGTGGGATAACTGTAGCTGTGCACCACTCAGTGGGCATGAAGAGTGAGATGAGGCTATGATTAAACATGACACTTAGATGAGGTGCCAATTTATTTTGTAGTTCATGTAGTACACAGCCTGAGATGTCATCTGGTCCCATGGAAGCTGTATTCTTAGCTTTGGAGAGTGCATTTTTTTCCCTGTGTGGCCATTATTACCAGAATTCAGCAATCTTGCGGTATTGAGATGGGCATTTTAGGGGGTGAGAGGGGGGTGGAGTGTGCACTGAATCGATCTGCCAAGATATTGGCAATATCCTTGAGATCAGTATATTTAATGCCATTCTGTTGTAGCTCAGAGCAGAGTCGAGCATTGCCATTTAGATTTTTGACATAGCTATAGAATGCCTTGTGGTTGTCTTTGGAATCTTTGGCTATTTTATTTTTGTAACTAGCTTTGGAGGATTTTATGAAGGATCTCAGCTTCTTACTGAGGCTGGTAAGGGAGTTTTTTGCATCCTGGGATTTTTCCTTTTTTCTGCAACAGTTTCTTCCTTTTGTTGTAAAGTTTGATTATGGCGAGGGACCATCAGATTGGCTTCCTTTTTTGGAGGGGAGTGTCTTGGTTCTATTGGGGTTGTGGTTCATGTTTCCTTCAGTATTATAATGTTTGCACAATCCCCAGTGCAACAGTTTTGCCACATTATTATGCCTTTCAGTATACAATCCTTCTGCCATTAGTGCGTGTGTGTGTGTATATATATATATATATATATATATATATATATATATATATATATATATATATATGTGCATTTTACTATCAAAATAAGGAAAGGCATGTAGGCAAATGCAGGTTGATCAAATGCTTGTCTACAAAGTGTCATAATGTTGAACGAGAAGTGGTCGAAGTTATATTAGCAAATGTGAGTGTACAGTCAACTTTTTGAATGGAGACTGTGGTACAGTGCAGATCAGGAAATGTATCCTCTTCCTAACTGTAGTGCTATCTTGGAGTTGGTAAATATAATATGCAGGAGGTGCATAGGGGTGCTGCCCCCTGCAAACAGTAAATGGAAACACAGACTTTCAAATCTGGAAGTTTGGGAATTCAAATATCGATCCTTTTGTTTATCACATTCGACAGTTGTTTTACATGAACATCTGAAAATTGACGCTATTAGTCAATCTTTTAAACCGAAAATGTTGTGACATTCCTTATTTTGATAGTAAATCTATCAACAGTGGGATTTAATATAGTTCCTGCCTCAATGGTTCAGCTTGTAAAAAACAAATTTTTAATCTGAGAGTCCAGGGTTCAAGCCCCTATTTAGGTGTACATTTTTTTTCACAGTATTCAGCATTCATCATACCTATGACTGATTTCAATGCCCCCTTTGATATGTATTGAACCAGGCATATCCAACAACTGGAAAATCCACCGAAGTTCCTCACTAATAGAATACAGGGCATAGGTAACATGTCCTATGCAGACTACCTCAAAGCCCTCTCTCTGTATTCTTTCTCCTACAGGCTATTGAGGGGAAATTTATGTCTGCCATACAAAATATATTTGTGGTAGTTACCCCAGCACACATTTATCAACCTATTTGTGGTTGTTACCCTAGTAAACATCTCTCAACCTATTTGTGGTTGTTAGCCTAGTATACAACTATGAACTTATCTGTGGTTGTTAGCCTATTATACACTTATGAGGGGTTGAGAGGGTGGCCTAATGGTTGAGGTGTTTGCCTTACAAACACAAGGTGCAGGGTTTGAGTCTCACAAAGAATAATTAGCTATTCTTAAAATGGCTTGCAAGGCCAGTTAGCCTAGTACTAATCTATGAACTTATGAGCCTATTTGTGGTCATTAGTCTAGTACATATGAACAAATTTGTGGTCATTGACTAGTATAGACCTACAAAACTATTTGTGGATACCAGCCTTGTACACACCTATGAATCTATTTGTGGTCATTAACCTAGTACAGACCTATGAACCTATTTGTGATCATTATCCTAGTACACACCTACATACCTGTTTGTGGTTGTTAACCTGGTATACACCTAAGAACCTTTTTATGGTCATTAGCCTAGTTCACTTCTATGAACCTATTTGTGATTGTTAGCCTAATACACAGCTATGAACCTATTTCTGGTCATTAGCCTAGTGACACCTATGTACCTGTTTGTGGTCATTAACCTAGTCCACAGCTATGAATCTATTTGTGATGGTTAGCCTGGTACATACCTATAAACCTATTTGTAGTTGTTAGCTTAATACACACCTATGAACCCTTTTTGTGGTTGTTAGCCTATTACACACCTATGAATCCTTTTGTGGTCATTAGCCTAGTATACTCCTACAAACCCATTTGTGAACATTTCCCTACTACATACCTATGAGCCTATTTGTGGTCATTACTGTAGTATGCTTTGAAACTTCTTGTGGTTGTTAGCCTATTACACACCTATGAACATATTTGTGGTTGTACAGTAGTACACACCTATGAACATATTTGTGGTTGTACAGTAGTACACACCTATGAACATATTTGTGGTTGTACAGTAGTATGCACCTATGAACATATTTGTGGTTGTACAGTAGTACACACCTATGAACATATTTGTGGTTGTACAGTAGTATGCACCTATGAACATATTTGTGGTTGTACAGTAGTATGCACCTATGAACATATTTGTGGTTGTACAGTAGTACACACCTATGAACATATTTGTGGTTGTACAGTAGTATGCACCTATGAACATATTTGTGGTTGTACAGCAGTACACACCTATGAACATATTTGTGGTTGTACAGCAGTATGCACCTATGAACATATTTGTGGATGTACAGTAGTATGCACCTATGAACATATTTGTGGTTGTACAGTAGTATGCACCTATGAACATATTTGTGGTTGTACAGTAGTATGCACCTATGAACATATTTGTGGTTGTACAGTAGTATGCACCTATGAACATATTTGTGGTTGTACAGTAGTATGCACCTATGAACATATTTGTGGTTGTACAGTAGTATGCACCTATGAACATATTTGTGGTTGTACAGTAGTATGCACCTATGAACATATTTGTGGTTGTACAGTAGTATGCACCTATGAACATATTTGTGGTTGTACAGTAGTATGCACCTATGAACATATTTGTGGTTGTACAGTAGTATGCACCTATGAACATATTTGTGGTTGTACAGTAGTATGCACCTATGAACATATTTGTGGTTGTACAGTAGTATGCACCTATGAACATATTTGTGGTTGTACAGTAGTACGCACCTATGAACATATTTGTGGTTGTACAGTAGTACGCACCTATGAACATATTTGTGGTTGTACAGTAGTATGCACCTATGAACATATTTGTGGTTGTACAGTAAAACGCACCTATGAACATATTTGTGGTTGTACAGTAGTACGCACCTATGAACATATTTGTGGTTGTACAGTAGTACACACCTATGAACATATTTGTGGTTGTACAGTAGTATGCACCTATGAACATATTTGTGGTTGTACAGTAGTATGCACCTATGAACATATTTGTGGTTGTACAGTAGTATGCACCTATGAACATATTTGTGGTTGTACAGCAGTATGCACCTATGAACATATTTGTGGTTGTACAGTAGTATGCACCTATGAACATATTTGTGGTTGTACAGTAGTATGCACCTATGAACATATTTGTGGTTGTACAGTAGTATGCACCTATGAACATATTTGTGGTTGTACAGTAGTATGCACCTATGAACATATTTGTGGTTGTACAGTAGTATGCACCTATGAACATATTTGTGGTTGTACAGTAGTATGCACCTATGAACATATTTGTGGTTGTACAGCAGTATGCACCTATGAACATATTTGTGGTTGTACAGTAGTATGCACCTATGAACATATTTGTGGTTGTACAGTAGTATGCACCTATGAACATATTTGTGGTTGTACAGTAGTATGCACCTATGAACATATTTGTGGTTGTACAGTAGTACGCACCTATGAACATATTTGTGGTTGTACAGTAGTATGCACCTATGAACATATTTGTGGTTGTACAGTAGTACGCACCTATGAACATATTTGTGGTTGTACAGTAGTATGCACCTATGAACATATTTGTGGTTGTACAGTAGTATGCACCTATGAACATATTTGTGGTTGTACAGTAGTACGCACCTATGAACATATTTGTGGTTGTACAGTAGTATGCACCTATGAACATATTTGTGGTTGTACAGTAGTATGCACCTATGAACATATTTGTGGTTGTACAGTAGTATGCACCTATGAACATATTTGTGGTTGTACAGTAGTACGCACCTATGAACATATTTGTGGTTGTACAGTAGTATGCACCTATGAACATATTTGTGGTTGTACAGTAGTATGCACCTATGAACATATTTGTGGTTGTACAGTAGTATGCACCTATGAACATATTTGTGGTTGTACAGTAGTATGCACCTATGAACATATTTGTGGTTGTACAGCAGTATGCACCTATGAACATATTTGTGGTTGTACAGTAGTATGCACCTATGAACATATTTGTGGTTGTACAGTAGTATGCACCTATGAACATATTTGTGGTTGTACAGTAGTATGCACCTATGAACATATTTGTGGTTGTACAGTAGTATGCACCTATGAACATATTTGTGGTTGTACAGTAGTATGCACCTATGAACATATTTGTGGTTGTACAGTAGTATGCACCTATGAACATATTTGTGGTTGTACAGTAGTATGCACCTATGAACATATTTGTGGTTGTACAGTAGTATGCACCTATGAACATATTTGTGGTTGTACAGCAGTATGCACCTATGAACATATTTGTGGTTGTACAGTAGTATGCACCTATGAACATATTTGTGGTTGTACAGTAGTATGCACCTATGAACATATTTGTGGTTGTACAGTAGTATGCACCTATGAACATATTTGTGGTTGTACAGTAGTATGCACCTATGAACATATTTGTGGTTGTACAGTAGTATGCACCTATGAACATATTTGTGGTTGTACAGCAGTATGCACCTATGAACATATTTGTGGTTGTACAGTAGTATGCACCTATGAACATATTTGTGGTTGTACAGTAGTATGCACCTATGAACATATTTGTGGTTGTACAGTAGTACACACCTATGAACATATTTGTGGTTGTACAGTAGTATGCACCTATGAACATATTTGTGGTTGTACAGTAGTACGCACCTATGAACATATTTGTGGTTGTACAGTAGTACGCACCTATGAACATATTTGTGGTTGTACAGTAGTACGCACCTATGAACATATTTGTGGTTGTACAGTAGTATGCACCTATGAACATATTTGTGGTTGTACAGTAGTACGCACCTATGAACATATTTGTGGTTGTACAGTAGTATGCACCTATGAACATATTTGTGGTTGTACAGTAGTATGCACCTATGAACATATTTGTGGTTGTACAGTAGTATGCACCTATGAACATATTTGTGGTTGTACAGTAGTACGCACCTATGAACATATTTGTGGTTGTACAGTAGTATGCACCTATGAACATATTTGTGGTTGTACAGTAGTATGCACCTATGAACATATTTGTGGTTGTACAGCAGTATGCACCTATGAACATATTTGTGGTTGTACAGTAGTATGCACCTATGAACATATTTGTGGTTGTACAGTAGTATGCACCTATGAACATATTTGTGGTTGTACAGTAGTACACACCTATGAACATATTTGTGGTTGTACAGTAGTATGCACCTATGAACATATTTGTGGTTGTACAGTAGTACGCACCTATGAACATATTTGTGGTTGTACAGTAGTACGCACCTATGAACATATTTGTGGTTGTACAGTAGTATGCACCTATGAACATATTTGTGGTTGTACAGTAGTACGCACCTATGAACATATTTGTGGTTGTACAGTAGTATGCACCTATGAACATATTTGTGGTTGTACAGTAGTATGCACCTATGAACATATTTGTGGTTGTACAGTAGTATGCACCTATGAACATATTTGTGGTTGTACAGCAGTATGCACCTATGAACATATTTGTGGTTGTACAGTAGTATGCACCTATGAACATATTTGTGGTTGTACAGTAGTATGCACCTATGAACATATTTGTGGTTGTACAGTAGTACGCACCTATGAACATATTTGTGGTTGTACAGTAGTACGCACCTATGAACATATTTGTGGTTGTACAGTAGTATGCACCTATGAACATATTTGTGGTTGTACAGTAGTATGCACCTATGAACATATTTGTGGTTGTACAGTAGTATGCACCTATGAACATATTTGTGGTTGTACAGTAGTACACACCTATGAACATATTTGTGGTTGTACAGTAGTATGCACCTATGAACATATTTGTGGTTGTACAGTAGTACGCACCTATGAACATATTTGTGGTTGTACAGTAGTACGCACCTATGAACATATTTGTGGTTGTACAGTAGTACGCACCTATGAACATATTTGTGGTTGTACAGTAGTATGCACCTATGAACATATTTGTGGTTGTACAGTAGTACACACCTATGAACATATTTGTGGTTGTACAGTAGTATGCACCTATGAACATATTTGTGGTTGTACAGTAGTACGCACCTATGAACATATTTGTGGTTGTACAGTAGTACGCACCTATGAACATATTTGTGGTTGTACAGTAGTATGCACCTATGAACATATTTGTGGTTGTACAGTAGTATGCACCTATGAACATATTTGTGGTTGTACAGTAGTATGCACCTATGAACATATTTGTGGTTGTACAGTAGTATGCACCTATGAACATATTTGTGGTTGTACAGTAGTATGCACCTATGAACATATTTGTGGTTGTACAGTAGTATGCACCTATGAACATATTTGTGGTTGTACAGTAGTATGCACCTATGAACATATTTGTGGTTGTACAGTAGTATGCACCTATGAACATATTTGTGGTTGTACAGCAGTATGCACCTATGAACATATTTGTGGTTGTACAGTAGTATGCACCTATGAACATATTTGTGGTTGTACAGTAGTATGCACCTATGAACATATTTGTGGTTGTACAGTAGTATGCACCTATGAACATATTTGTGGTTGTACAGCAGTATGCACCTATGAACATATTTGTGGTTGTACAGTAGTATGCACCTATGAACATATTTGTGGTTGTACAGTAGTATGCACCTATGAACATATTTGTGGTTGTACAGTAGTATGCACCTATGAACATATTTGTGGTTGTACAGTAGTACACACCTATGAACATATTTGTGGTTGTACAGTAGTATGCACCTATGAACATATTTGTGGTTGTACAGTAGTACGCACCTATGAACATATTTGTGGTTGTACAGTAGTACGCACCTATGAACATATTTGTGGTTGTACAGTAGTATGCACCTATGAACATATTTGTGGTTGTACAGTAGTACGCACCTATGAACATATTTGTGGTTGTACAGTAGTATGCACCTATGAACATATTTGTGGTTGTACAGTAGTATGCACCTATGAACATATTTGTGGTTGTACAGTAGTATGCACCTATGAACATATTTGTGGTTGTACAGTAGTATGCACCTATGAACATATTTGTGGTTGTACAGCAGTATGCACCTATGAACATATTTGTGGTTGTACAGTAGTATGCACCTATGAACATATTTGTGGTTGTACAGTAGTATGCACCTATGAACATATTTGTGGTTGTACAGTAGTATGCACCTATGAACATATTTGTGGTTGTACAGCAGTATGCACCTATGAACATATTTGTGGTTGTACAGTAGTATGCACCTATGAACATATTTGTGGTTGTACAGTAGTATGCACCTATGAACATATTTGTGGTTGTACAGTAGTATGCACCTATGAACATATTTGTGGTTGTACAGTAGTATGCACCTATGAACATATTTGTGGTTGTACAGTAGTATGCACCTATGAACATATTTGTGGTTGTACAGTAGTACGCACCTATGAACATATTTGTGGTTGTACAGTAGTATGCACCTATGAACATATTTGTGGTTGTACAGTAGTATGCACCTATGAACATATTTGTGGTTGTACAGTAGTATGCACCTATGAACATATTTGTGGTTGTACAGTAGTATGCACCTATGAACATATTTGTGGTTGTACAGTAGTATGCACCTATGAACATATTTGTGGTTGTACAGTAGTACGCACCTATGAACATATTTGTGGTTGTACAGTAGTATGCACCTATGAACATATTTGTGGTTGTACAGTAGTATGCACCTATGAACATATTTGTGGTTGTACAGTAGTACGCACCTATGAACATATTTGTGGTTGTACAGTAGTATGCACCTATGAACATATTTGTGGTTGTACAGTAGTATGCACCTATGAACATATTTGTGGTTGTACAGTGTACAGTAGTATGCACCTATGAACATATTTGTGGTTGTACAGTAGTATGCACCTATGAACATATTTGTGGTTGTACAGTAGTATGCACCTATGAACATATTTGTGGTTGCGGTTTTTCCAAAAAGGGTTTAAAATATGCACCTAAAATTTTTTT